>NC_083560.1:97120888-97406506 GCF_019925205.1 Metopolophium dirhodum | reverse complement strand
ATAGTTTTAATAAAATAGTTAATAATATTAAAAAAACATAACATTTAAAAATAATTTAAGTTTATGTCCGTGGTTTAAATTTATTTGCCAATACTTTTAAATATTGCAATTTTGAAATCTCGTCATGAAATAATTTTGCTGGTCGTTCAGATATCTGTTCTAAAGCTTTCCGTTTCAATTTGTTGCTGAGTATCTGTCTATTGATTTTTTGCTCCGAGTCTTTCGCACAATCGTGATTAATTTTACTGTTTTCGAACTGGATTTTATTGTGTTGATCGGTTTTCAAATAAGCTGTACATATTTTTTTCGTACATGTCCACCGTTTAATGTCATTAGCTAATTCTTTTTGGTATCCAAACTTAAAACCATCACATATTATAATGGTTTTACCCTTTTCACTGATCTCGCTGATCACGTTCATTTTTATGAAAATATATGTACGTATATGTATACTGTATAATAACGTGTAATGGATAATAACGTTTTATCGTGGTTGCGAAAACGAAACTGACTGTGTTGAACTAGTGATGATAGACTAATCATTAACTGATAATCACTAATCGCGTATAAGATTATTACATTCGAAAAATTAATCTGTCTGGGAAATACTGTCTTAAACATTTTATTTTTGACCATTACGGAATAATATAATAATCGATAGTACACGTACAACTATTGATATATTAATTAATATTCCAGGTATGTTATGGGAGGCAATTCGAGTAGACCGAAAACACCCGGAGGCAATTCGAGTAAAAAAAGGTCACCTACCTAAATTTGGGAGGCAATTCGAGTGTCACCGTCGTCGTATAGAGTATTCGAGTACTTCCCCGAATTCATAATAGATTGTAGATAATATTTAAAAATAGATGATATATCGGTAAACGGACCATTTATCGTTCCGATGAGGAGACAACTAACTATACTAAGTACTAACAAGTCTATATGTCTATAAGAATTGTTCGATAACATTCGACCACGGACTAAGATATAATGGAAATGGATTATATACCGTGTTGAACTGATATGATTTGGCGGTAAATAAATGATTCGATACCAGTACCTTTTTATCGATATTAGTAAAGTATGGATATTTATCTAGATATTAGGTATCGATACCAAAAGTACTTGTATCGAAAGAAAATTATCGATACTTTACTGGTATCGGTTAGGTTAGGTTAGGTTAGGTAACGTCCCTAGCTATGGGTGGGTGCAGTGTTGGGAATAGATAACTAAAAAATTATCTAGATAAGATAAGATAATTTTAACAAAATATTATCTAGATAAAAATAAAGATAACATAAATGTAATTTATCTAGATAAAGATAAATACAACAATACATTTATCTAGATAAATATCTAGATAAATATCATTTTTTTACACTTATTTTTAATGTTTTTTAGTATTTTTGTAATATTAGATATATATTAATATAATGACATAATATTTATAATAACAACGGATTGAGCCTTCAAATGTAACTATTTGAATATTATAGCTATAAGAATGAAACATCAAAACATTTAAACCAATACTTGGAATACTGGTATTGGTTTGAATGTTCAAAATTATGTAGTTAGCTGACTCTTTATTCTTTAATAGGTACTATAATAATTCTACCCCTACTTAGTTATACAAATGCATACAATAATGAATTAATAATAATTTATACATTTTAATACAAACTAATCAAGTAAAAACTTATTTATTTGTATTATCTCAAGAAAAAGTTGGTTCTAAATAAATATTGTCAAATGCCTCTGTATGCACTTATAGGCTATAGCCACTTGTAAATCATATTAAACCAATATAAAAAAGGATAAACTTCACCTTAAATATTTAAAAAACATATAAATAGTAAATATTACATTATAATCAATGTTTGGTAAGAAATAGTTGAATGTTAAAATATAAGCGTATTGTTTTATTATTGAATACAACATTTTTAATAGTTTATAAAACAAAATATACATTATAAAATTACAACTGCAAAATATTAATAAAAAAAAATATTTTCAATAATTTTAATAATAATAATAATAATATTAGTACCTGTATACAATATAGCCTTGTTTAAGTTACTTAGATCATACTAATAATACTATTTCAAAAAACGCACTGCATCGCGCATTGACGCATCGTTATCAGAGGTTCAACCGGTTTTCATCAGTGTTCTGGTGCGTTCTCATTTCTACGAAGTTAATTTTAATTTATTTTTAAAATGGATGGGGAAATAAACCTATACCTAATTAATTGTAATAAGCTCATGATTTATGGCTAGTAGAGAACGATGTATAGTGCATGCCCGCACACAGGTTCTCGTATTATCGTAATACCGTCGTTGACAATAATAACAAAAAATATATTCTTCTAATTTTATAAACAATTTATATTATTTAAGAATTTTAGTAACATTGGTTTTATAATTTTGTAGGGGTACTATAATATTTATCTAGATAAGTCAATTTTTTATCTAAGATGAACATTAGATAAATCGTAACATAATTATCTAGATACTCTAAAAGATAATTTTTTTCAAAAAATCTTATCTAGATAATTCCCAACACTGGGTGGGTGATGCGAGGGGACGCTCAGAACGAACCGATTTTCGTCGGGCCACGGCGTATTTTCTCGGCAAAGATGAGAATTCATTTTTGTTTTTTAACCTGACGAGTGTTGACTGACGAGATATTATAATATTATTGCTTAATATAATAATTACGTAGGTATGTGAAGTTAGCAATTAGGCCGGGCGCACATTGAGTCGCAAGCGACGCAGCATAGGAAAAACTGCGCTACCTAAGTGAGCACATATTACTACGCAGTTCTGATGTTTCACCGTTCATTGTTCGTTTCGATCGGTTATCCTAATCGGTCGTGTGTTTCGATTAGTGTTCAGTGCGCTCTCTTATCTAATCTTTAGGCAATATTACTTCGATAATAATGTCTTGTGGCAAGTGCAATACTGTTATTTCCCCAGCTAAATCGGCTGTGTGTATTACATGTGATAAAAATTATCATCCGGTATGCACTAAACTCAAAACACTGACAAATTACAAAATCAATAAAGATTTCTGTAATTGTGATCTTTGCTTGAGTAAGTTGAAAAATATTTCTACTCGTAATAAAAAAACTGATATTTCATATGTGGATGAATCCGATTTAAATTATGATCTTGACTCAGTAAAAACTGACTTTAGAAATGTGTTACAAAAGATTGAAGCACTTTCAAAAAATATGGTTACTATTGAAACATCAATTAAATTTTGTTCTGATTCTATTGATGATTTTAGTTCAAAACTAGAATCGGCTGTTAAAAAAATATCGGTCATGGAAAATAAAATTGAATTTTATGAACAAAAATGTAATAAACTTGAGAAAGAAGTAAATTTTCTCAAAGGCAATATTTGTAATGCTGAACAAGCTTCTATGATCAATAATATTGAAATTTCTGGAGTTCCAAAAACTGCAAATGAAAATGTGTCAGAAATTGTAAAAAAAATAGCTAACGTTTTAAACTATGAAATTATACCTAGCGATATTTTTACATTCATTTAGAGGAAAATCATATAAAAACAAAGATGGAAATATTTTTGTGCAGTTTTGCTCAAAAACCGTTAAAGATTCATTATTAAATAATATTAAACTTCGTCATAAAAATAAAAACCCAGTAACCGCAAAGCACCTCCATTCAAGTTTTGATGATTCGAATATTTACATAAATGATCAATTAACTCATTACAACAAAAAGCTATTATGGACTGCTAAGGAAGTAGCAAAAAACTACAACTTCAAATACACTTGGGCGAACTCGGGAGGAATATTCATCAGAAAACAAATTGATGGACAAGCGTTCAAAATTTCAAATTTAGAGATTCTACGAAAAATGGACGAAGAACAAAAGGTAAAAGTTCTTTGGGAAAATATTGATTAATAAGTACCTATATTTTTATAACATGTATTAGTATTTTTTTGTTTATCCATGGTTAATAATTTAGATTTTAATTTTTTAGACACTAAGTCCAATTTAGAATATAGTACATACAATATAAATAATTTAAATGATATTCATAATAAAACTAATGAATTTTCTTTACTGTGCATGAACATACGTAGTATTTGTAAACATTTTGATGAATTTATTATATTCTTGAATGATTGTGAAGTTATCTTCGATGTTATTTGTTTGGTTGAAACTTGGCTAGAAGATAATTCTTTAGAGTTTGAAATAGAAGGGTACATAAATTATAACTACTATAGGAAATTAAATAAATCTGATGGTATCTCTATTTATATTAGAAAAACAATAAATGTAAATACTATTAATTACGGTGTAATTGATCATTGTAGCTCTATAAACTTTAACTTATTAAAAAATAATTCTATATTCAATATAATATGTGTATATCGTTCACCAAGTCTGTCACAAAATCTTTTTATCGATAGTTTAGAAAATTACTTAAACAATTTTACTGCAAAAGACACAGTTATATTTTGTGGAGACGTAAATATTAATTTACAGCTAGGTACCGTTGATACTGTTAGTTATCTTAATGTCTTATCTACTTTTGGTTTTAAATCATGCATTAATAATACTACTAGATACAACTTATTAAATAGCTCGTCATCTTGCATTGACCATATTTTTTATAAAGATTGTCTTGGTCTTGATAATGTTAAGGGATATGTATGTAAAAATACTATTACTGACCATTATACTGTAATTTTCACTTTAAAAAAAACTAAAAATGGAAACATAAACGTTAGTGAAATTGCTGTAAATAAAAAAATCGAACGTATAAATTTTGATCTACTTAAAAAATTATGTAAAGAAGAAACATGGTATGATGTTGTTAATACAAGTGATATCAATAATGCAATAAATTCGTTCTTTTATAAAATAAATAATGCAATTAATTTGTCCATTACTACTAAACAATTTCGCCAACCTAAATTTAAATATAAAATTAAAAAATGGGTCACTACAGGCATAATTATATCGATGCGGCACAGAGATAAAATGTTTAATAAAATTAAACAACAACCTTTCAATACTAAACTCAAATCTAGCTACAAAATATATAGAAACTTACTAACAAAAATTATTAAATCTGCTAAAGATTTATTTTTTTCTAAGGAAATAATTATAGCACAAGGAAATACACAAAAGGTATGGAATTTAATTAAGGAATCAATAAATAATAAAGATAATAAAAAAACTATAACTAATGTTGAATCGTTAATTGATGAACATAATCATAATAATATTATTCATGAAAGCAAAGATATTGCCAATAAATTCAATAATTTTTTTACAAATATAGGTGAAAATATTGCCAAAAAAATTAATTTACTTTCGACATAAAATATCACTATAAACAATTCTAATTACAAAACTAATATAAACTCTGTTTTCTTTAGGCCTATCTCTAAAGATGAAATTAAAAATTATATCCTCAATAGTAAAGAGCACAACTCTTTTTATATATATGGTCTAACAAACTTTGTTTTGAAGCATATTATCGATGACATTATTACACCTTTAGAATATATTTTTAATTTGTCATTAACTTCTGGAATTTTCCCAAATGCACTTAAGGAAACTATTATAATTCCACTCTTTAAACAGGGAAATAAAAATATGTGTACAAACTATCGCCCAATATCTCTTACTTACACTTTAGCTAAAGTGCTTGAAAAATGTATAAAATCAAGGTTATATGAGTTTCTTGAAGCGTCACAAATTTTCACTGAAAACCAATTTGGCTTCAGAAAAAATAAAGGTACATCTAAAGCGTTACAACATATTATTAGCAAAATCCATAAAAAGCTTGATGAGGGTGATTTTGTAATTGGAATCTTTCTTGATGTAAAAAAAGCTTTTGATTCTGTAGATCATAATTTATTATTAAAAAAACTATAAAATTATGGAATTCGTGGTGTTGCAAACAATCTCATCAAAAGCTTTTTAACAAATCGTAACCAAAGGGTTAAAATAAATAATACATTTAGCAACTATAACATTTTAAATTACGGAGTTCCACAAGGAACCGTGCTGGGACCTCTACTATTCATTGTTTATATTAATGATCTTCTAGATTTAAATTGTGATGGATTGATTACGTGTTTTGCTGATGATACCACTATATTAATCAATGATAAAAATAAAGACGCTCTAGTTTCTAAAGCGACACAAATTATGTCCGATGTTAATAAATGGTTTAGTTTAAATTCTCTTGAAATAAACTATGAAAAAACTTGTTGCATTTCTTTCGCGATTTCAAAAAAAAGCTCTCAAATGTTAGACGGTATAAAAATACACCTTTTAAATTGTTTTAAAGTGAAATCTCCAAATAATGATAACTTTAGTTGTAATTGTACTAATATTAAATCTGTTGACTCAATTAAATACCTAGGTGTAACTCTTGATAAGTACTTAAAATGGGATACTCATATTGGTATTACTGTAAAAAAAATTAGAAGTCTTTTCTATAAATTCAAGTCTCTAAAGAATATCTTATTGCCAGTTACCATGCGAATGGTTTTTTGTGCACTTGCTCAATCTATTTTTAGTTATGGGATTTCAGCTTGGGGAGGAGCTTATATTACACATCTTAAAAAACTTACATCGACAATAAATTCGCTACTTAGAATTTCCTTTAAATTACCCTTTCGCACAAATACTGATATTATATATAAAACTTATAACTTACTCAACCTTAAACAACTATATATTAAAGAAGTTTTATGCAATTTATACTTATATAATCATAAAGAGTTTAATTTTAAACACAATTATGATACTCGCCAAATTATAAACAATACTTTTCAAATGTTCAAATGTAATAGTGAATTCGGTAAAAGAAACCCATATTATATTAGTTTATATTATTGTAATTATCTTTGTATCAATATTAACAGTTTTGATAATTTTACCCTTTATAAAAAGTATGTTATCTATAAAGTATCAATATCACAATTTGAATAGAAACTAATAAAATTAGTTTTAGTTACTTTTATATTAACACTTTAACAATTTGTCTTTTAATACACTACTTTATATCACTATGTTATTATTTATCTTTATCTTTATTTTTTGTTTTTTATGCTTGAATGTATTTAAATCAGTAAATAGTATTGTTAAGGATAATTCATAAACTTAAGAAGCATGAACTCTTGTCTCCCCACAAGCTACGGCTTCTGGAGACAAATTTTTTCACATTATATATATTATGTTTTTAAATTGTAATTTTTGAAATAACAATAAACTAAACATTATTATTATTATTATTATTATTGTGACAGTTGTTGTCCACAGTTACCAGCATGAGCGATAATGTATGATGGCCGAAAATTTAATAAATTTAAGCTCTGAATCAGATTTTGATGACTAATTTGATGAATTAATTTTGTTGTATTCGTTAAGTAAAGAAAAAAAAACGTGGAAAAGTAATTTTATGAAGAAAAGACAAAGTCACGGCGAATCAATTTGTCGTCGGAGTTTTCTGACAAACAATTTTTGAACTACTTTCGCCTGGACCGAAATCAATTCAATGAAGTTCTTAATTTAATACGAGATACTATTTATTCATTTGGGTGTAATGCTCAAAAGCCGATTGATCCTGAAGAAAAACTGGCAGTCTTTTTAAGGTAAGTTTTTTATAATTTATTTGAAGTTTTAACAATAAAATAATAATAAATAATAATTACATTATTACTATACAATAAGGCCTAAGCATTGAATTGTTGTACATTTTATTTTAACAACAAAGTAAATAACACCAAATAAAAACATGATCCTTTAGTTAATGATTTTTTGTTATATTAATGTGGTAAATCATATTTATTAATCTTCTGAAGTAAATTAAAAAAACTATTCTGTATAAGTCAATACTTAATATTATAATATTAGATAACTAGAAATAATAACTTTATATAATATAATTTTAAAACATTATTCCTTATAAGTATTGATATAATGAACAATACCACCTTGGTTCTCAACATTTTCAGAAACTGAACTTTTGCGAGAAGTAGATGAATTTTCTTCGTATGACCACGTAGAAAAAGACTGAGGTTGACTGTAGATATTTTGTTGTGTCTGTTGTGAATAAGGTTCTGGAAAAGCATTATTTTGTTGAAAATTCAAAAGATCAGACTCTACTTGCGAAACATCTTCAAATAATTTATTTTTTATAATAAGTTGAGATGCCGGTGGCATTTTATAAGTCGTTTGGTACATGGACATAAAGAAATGGTAGAGCGGATCATTTAGAGTTTTTAGGTCTACCAATTTTTGACGTTCAATTGATCTTTGTTTGGCTCGTTGTTCACGGTTCGCTATTGACTGTTGAATTAGGTTGCCAATATCATTTTTTTTTGGTTGTTTAAAAGTAAATTTCATTCCAGATGACGAAGGAGTATCTATTAATTTTGTTTCCATTGTTTAACTGTCTCGGCTCCAGCTCCACTTTTAAACATTTTTTTTGCCTCCGTAGAGCATCTGTGGCAGTTCCTCAATTTATCATTAAAACAGGGAGCATTTTCATCAATGTTTTCAAATTCGTTATGGTTTTGAACAAATAAAAATTGTTTATCCAACTCAGTCAACTCAGGTTGTGGACCAATAAAATTAGAAAATCCACAATGAGCGAAACAATTCATAATAGTTAAACAGCTAACTTCTCGCCAACTCTCCGATACAAACTGTATCGCTTGTAATATGTTTATTTTGCCACTTATTTGATTAGCAGTTGCAGATTGATCAAACAGGTTTTCCTCAATTTTTTCTAGAATAATATGAACTAGTTTCATTCTATATCTCACCTTGAGGTTTTTGATAATACCCATATCTGAGGGTTGGATTAAGGATGTCGTATTTGGGGGCAAAAGTTCTAAAGTGATGTTTTTGAGTTGAACGTTTTTTGGATGTGCAGCATAGTTATCAATAAGAAGAAGTATGGACCTAGATTTTGCTTGCAATTCCTTATCCCATTCATATAGCCAGTTTGAAAATATGGTTGAAGTCATCCATGCATTTTTATTCGCGTGGTAATGCACTGGCATTTTATTTATAGACATATTTTTAAAACATCGAGGTTTTAAGCTTTTCCCCACTACTAGCAGCTTTCTTTTGTCACTCCCGGTCATATTGACACATAATAAGACTGTAATCCTGTCCATTGCTTTTTTTGAACCAGATAGAACGTCTTTTTTGAAACATTAAGAACCGTCGGTTGTCGCTCGATAATACAGTCCAGTTTCATCTGCATTAAATATGTTATCTGGGGAAAAGTTGTTCAAATTATTTTTAGCCCGTCAACTTTCCAATTATTAGAGGCGGATTCATCAGCACTTGCTTTTTCACCATGCACACGTTTGCATTTTATCTCGTGTCTATTCTTCCACCTGCTTAACCAACCATCAGTAGCAATAAACCGATTGTTACCAATTTTCCGGGATAATTCTTCGGCTTTACATTTTAACATTGGCCCAGACACGCGAACACCGCGACTTGTTATCAATGAAAACCACTCACTTAAGGCATCAACTTCGGGATCTTTCCCTTCTCGTTTAGGTACGTTTTTGATTACCAGTTTGAGTTAAATTGAAGTTTTCGGGTAAAATGACTTCTTCTTTGAGCAGTTTCGCCACCGTTGATTTCGGAACGCATAATTTTTCAGCGATTTTACGCTGTGAAGTGCCTGGAAGTAGCGATTTAACTTTGTCTAAAATCAATAAAACTATTATGCCATAAATATTTGATTTTCAGGAAAAAAGAAAAGGACAGAAGAATACTGCTATTAGATAAAGATGTAGGTGACGAAAATTGAAGAATTTCCAGCTGAATTCAATACTATATTTTTTATTTTTATTTACTATTCCAAACAAATTTCAGACTTAATAATTTATGTTTTTATTTTTTTTTTTATAATTGATAATTAATAATTTATGAATAATATATCAGTATTTTCCTACATTAATAATACCAATAATACTATTATTATATTTAATTTTAGGGCTAGCTTAAAATTTTAATTTTTTATTCCTAATTATACTAATAATATATAATGACGTTAATTAATATTGTATAACTTAACCATATATTTTAATAGCTGAAGAGTTTAGGTTTTATAAAATGTTATTTCATTTTTATTTATACATATTTATTTGCAAGGTTGCAAGATTGTTTTTTGAATAATAATAAACATTAATATTATTACTAATAATATCTATATTATTTATTTATATAGTAAATTATCCAGTTTACTTGTTGGGTTAGATGTATACTGCAGTAAATATGTTATAAATCTAGTTAAAATACATACTTTTATTTTAAATGTATTGTGTATGATAAATATGCAATTGGATAAACTTATTATGTCGGTTTAAGCTATATTTTAATGTAATATTCAGTTATGTAATGTTAATTTTTACTAGTATTATGAAATTGTTACTCCAATTTATATATATAGATTGGCTACAAAAAGTTACATAATACTGTACATATAATATTGATGTCAACCTATATTATAATAGTATATTGTAATTTGAAATTCCATAATATTATGGTATATATTACATGTATAACTGTTATGCATAAATACATAACATTTTATACCTAAAGTTATGCATAGGTGATCAACAATAGCATTCCTGTTGTACATTATTACATATTAGAAGTATAACTATGTAACATTAATGTTATATAAAACAGTGTATATTTGTTTGTTATGAAAAAGAGGACATAGGCACTAAATAGTTATATAGAGGTTATATTTCTGATAGATATTAATACGTAACTGTTACCAAGCTAATATTACAAAGTTATATTGCTGTTACATATATGTTATTTTATGTGCTGTTAGGGATATATATCTGTGTATGAATATGATATATTATCAAGAAAATGTGTTTAACTTACTCAAAACAGTCAAATCCCAAGTTAAATTTAACTTGGGATTTGACTGTTTTTGTATATATGTATGTATGTGTGTGTGTGTGTGTGGGTTTGTATAGCGTATCTTATGACATCCACAATCGAGATACAAGCCGGCACTATGACTTCCGAGTGTCATAGTGACCTCCGTAACCCGGAGGCCACAAGAGTTGATGCCATTTTTGTAATTGTAACAAATTTTTAACCAATATATGTCTTTCCAAGGACGGAATCCATAAGGTCCAAAATCACACTGTTGTGTGTAACGACGGTGTGTTAAATAGTACCAATTTTTGACTATAGGCGGCGCAACACTTTGAGATTTACACGGGTTTATGATGTTTAACAATGCTAAAAAATTATAAGCGCTATTAAAGCATCCAACTGAATATTATTCAATATTTTACACATCTAAGTCAGGGAACGCTACTATTGACTCCATACGTATTACAATATTAAAATACATAAAAATCAATTTATATGGTAACTTTATTTTCTAAACATATGAAAATATTAACCACCTATTAAACCACGCATCAACAATATTAACACATATTAAAAATTCTACTTAATAAACTCCAAATAAAATATTATTAAAGTACCTTCTGAATTCCATGAATTACATACCGACAGATAATTTTTTTAATTATTTCATAACATAAATCGTAAGGGTATGAATAAGAAAGTTAGAAAACTGTGAAAATCTTACTTCTAATTAAATTCCACTTAACGAGTTTATCCGTAATCCGTTCAGCCTATGATATTTTTAGCGATATTTAATATATTTAAAAATCATCCAACCAAAAACACATGTGAAGTCTGACTAGGATGAAAAAGTTTGCACCTTAATGACTTCCTAATTTACACACCTACATTATAATGTAATGAATAATTTTAATTATTTTTTTAAAATAATCGTATTTTAAGCCCAGAGTGCATAAGGTAGGTACATTATATTCAAAGTGTGTAAATGTCGTTAAAAAATCTTTCAACCAACGAGGCCGTGTGAAATCTGACTAGGACGAGGAATTTTGCACCTTTATAACTTCCGAATTTACACAGTTACGTATAATGTTATGATATTATTTTTCAATAATCGTATTTTAAGCCAGGAGTGCATAAGGTACATTATATTCAATATGTGTAAATATTGCAAAAAAATCTTCTAAAAAACAAGGTAGTGTGATATCTGACTAGGACGATGAATTTTGCACCTTTATAACTTCCGAATTTACACACCTACGTATAATGTAATTAATTGATTTTAAAATAATTGTAATTTAAGCCTGGAGTCCATAAGGTACAATTTATTAAATGAGTGTAACACCTTTAAGACTTCCTTATTTACACACCAACATAATGCTAAGTTATTAATTAGTTTTAAAATAATCGTATTTTAAGACCGGAGTTCATTAGGTACATTAGATTCAAAGTGTGTAAATATAATAAAAAATCTTCTAACCAACGAGGCTGTGTGATATCTGACTAGAACGAGGAATTTGGTACCTTTATGACTTCCATATATACACATCTACGTAAAATGTTACCGATGAGTTAATTCTAAAATAATTGAAATTGAAGCCGGAGTTCATTAGGTATATTAAACTGAGTGTGTAAATATTCCAAAAAAAATCTTTCACCCAACGAGTCAATGTGATATCTAACTAGAATGACAAATTTTGTATCTTTATGACTTCCTTATTTACACACCAACATAATGTTATTTTATGAATTAATTTTAAAATAATCATATTTTAAGCCCGGAGTTCATAAGGTACGTTAAAATTAAAGTGTGTAAATATCCCAAAAAAAATCTTCTAACCAACGAGGCTGTGTGACATCTGACTAAGACGAAGAATTTAGTACCTTTATGACTTCCATATTTTTACACCTACGTATAATGTAATTAATTGATTTTAAAATAATTGTAATCTAAGCCTGGAGTCCATAAGGTAGAATCTATTAAATGAGTGTAAATGTCGTTAAAAAACTTTTCAACCAACTAGTCAATGTGATATTTTACTAGAATGACGAATTTTGCATCTTTATGACTTCCTTATTTACACACCAACAAAATATTATGTTATGAATTAATTTTAATTAGTTTTTAAAGGTAATGTATTAGTTATATATACCTATTTTTACAGTGAGATTATGATAATTTAACACATTTTTATTGAACATATGAAATGTTTACATGTTTTAACATAATATAATGTATGAGTCATACAACTTGATATATATCTAATGCGATATGATTGATGGAATGATTTGCAGACTATAGTTATATGTAATTATTAAGATTTTCGATATTTTAGACATGTCCTTGACATAGAAATTATATTTGTATAAGATTTTATCGACATTAATATACCTAATATAATGATTTGGGAGAAATTAAGGTATTTTTATCAATTTTCGCTAGAAAAAAAAAATATATTTATATATATTTCCAAGCTTGTGATTGTAATATACAAGCGATTTCATGATTATTTTACAAAGTATGCATATAGAATACCTAAAACATGAAAAGTATCAGTGATAAGCATCCATGTAGTATAGATATAACTGTATAAATAATAAATTCCTATTATTTTGTATAAAATAAATGCTGGGCCATCTGTGTAAGATATGCGTTAAAAATAATTAAAATATATTATATGGTTTACTATATGATATCACTAGTGAAAGATTATCACAGCTTGACGTAGGTACATTTTATTTTGTTTTTGCTAATATGTGATGAAAATAACTATATAATATTATCTTTCTTATTATCGAATACCATGGACTTTAAATATGATTTTGTAGGTATTATATTGCATTTAATTGTAGTATTAGTATGCATAGCGACGTTGTGATATATTTCATGTATCTACTGTAAATATATATAATAATTAATATATGTTTAAGAATTCAGGTATTAAATAAAATAGGTATACATCGAAAGTATTTTATATAAATTATTATTTGAAATAATCAATCGAGTCGTGCAAATGCAAATGTATGTACGTGTGTATGTGTGTGTATGTATGTATGTATGTATGTATTAACTATTATATTATAGTGCAACGATATCTTTCGGATGTTGAGACTTGTAATAATGACTCGTTATAGTGATGGTCATGCATTTACGTTCGTGAAGTTGGCCCCCCCACTTTGTCCCACAGACTTCAAACTGGTATCAAAATTTTGCAATTTTTATGCAATTAATTGCATGTCTCGCCAAAAAATTTGCAATTCGTCGTGGGGCCCGGAAATTCAAAAATACTTATGGGGGGTATAAGTTCACGCAGCCCCCCCACGTGGTCCCACAGACTTCAAACTGGTATCAAAATGTTGCAATTCTTATGCAATTAATTGCATGTCTCGCCAAAAAATTTGCAATTCTTCGTGGGGCCCGTAAATTCAAAAATAATTATGGTAGCCCCCACACACAGATGATCCGAAACAAGCACAGTTAGTAAGTGGATAAATAGCAAATAGTAGTTAATCTATTATTGAAGTTGTCGACTTCAAATATTTATTTTTGCCGAATTTTTTTATTCAAAGATTTCCCATTAAACCTATAATTGGTATAAAAATAACAATAAACATAATTTTTTTTAAATATACTTGGTAACTATAACTAAAATTACCATAACGTAGGCTACACAGCCCATATTATGGTCTCACTGACTTCAAACTGGTATCGACATTTGGGAATTTTTCGTGGACTAATTGCATGTCTCTCGAAAAAAATTGCAATTCGTTTAGCGGATGGTAAAACACAAAATTGTGCGTGGAGTGCAATTGTATGCAGTCCCTTCACGTGGTCACAAAAACTTCAAACTGCTTTAGTAATATTTTACATAATTATATACCCATTGGCCATAATATTATAACTAGGTTAACAATTTCAATTCATAAAAAAACTACATACAATCATGTACAATAATATTACTGTTAAGTTGACTCTACATTGTGATTCTTGAAATAGACATCTGTTTGCATGACGATAGAGTTTCTTTTTTTTGAAAAATTTGAAACAGTACTTACAGGGTAAGTAATCGTTTGTGTCAACTTTATCATGGGATTTTGGGCGTCTGCCAACAATAATAGATCCTTGTTTTTGTTCCAAAACCTTTCTGTTGTAGTAAAGATTGCCCTTATTTTTAATTAGCTCTAGACATTTTAATCTCTCTTGAGATTTTTTCGGTTGGGTAATAAATGATCTTACATCTTCTTCTAGAGCATGTTGGCGTTCTAAGTGCCGAGGAAAATTTGAAACAAGAAGTTCGCAATATAGACAGTATACCCTTTTATCTCTTACTAATTTATTTTGGTTTGTAGGTTGTTTTTTTGCACATTGAACATTTAATAATGTCTCATTATTTTCAATTTCATCAATTTGTTCGGTGTTCAATTGAGGTGAAGTTTGAGTTAAATCATCAATGTCACTTACTTCAGATTCAGAATCAATATTATTTTCAAAATGTGGTATATATCCAGGGCTACTGTAGAATTCATCAGAAGATAATTCTTCATATTGAGGAATATTGTGTGTGTTAACTTGTAGACCGTGGTATCTCTTTGCAGATCTAGATGATTGTTTAGAAATCACCGACATCTCAACATGCTCTTTTTCTAAAAATAAAATAACACAGTGTTATTTATTATTATAGTTTCTTAGACAAATGTTTATTTTATTAAATATGTATCGTCCATACATTTACTGTTAACTAAATGTTCAAAAATATTAACAGATTTTAATATATATACATAAAATAATATCTAATAAATACATAAAAGTATTTATTGTTAATTTTTACCTATTCTACAAAATACATTTAAAATATGCAAGTGCAGGTTCAAATAGAAAAATATTTAAGCAACAATGTATTTTATCTCATAAAAAAATCACTTAAACAATAATATATTAAAAAAAAAATTAAAAATAGTAGGTATATCAATAATGTATTATACACCTACCTACTTTTGTAAGGAATAAAAATCTAAAAAATGTTATAATGCAATTGAATGTAAAGCATCTTCACCAGCCCTTTTAACATCCACTAAATTAAGGAAACATATTGCAACTATGTCTCAACTATTAAATCTTACTTCAAACGATAAGGAACAGCTGGCTAATTTTATGGGTCATGATTTAGCTATACACAATGACTATTATAAGCTACCAGATGAAACATTACAAATTAGTCGAATAAGCAAAATACTATTAGCGATGGAGTCTGGAAATGTGCATGAACTACGAGGTAAAACATTAGAAGAATTTGATGAATATATGATGCCTAATGATACAGAAGATGAAGATGAAAAAGATGATAGTGGTAGGTATTAGTGTATTGCACTATATTATTTTACATATATTAATTAAATTAATATAATTATAATGTATGTATGATAATTAATATTTAAATTGTTTGAATTGTTCACAGAAGGTAACAATGATGATTCAATATCCAAAGAAAATAGTTTGACTAAACAATGTGACAATGAATATTATTATAATGTACCACCTACAGCAGACACAAAACAGGGGGAAAAGTTAATTAAAAGGCCAAATTCAAATGGTAGTGTATTTATTTTGGATACAATAACTGTCATAAATATATGGTTAATTTAATGAATTAAATGGGATGAGCAGAGGTGTAGAGGTGTATACGGGATGAGCCATCAGGTATAGGGGATGCGCTAGCAGGTTGAGGTTCCAGAGCTCTCCTTTTTATCCTACTCATAATAATTGATTTTGAAAGGACAGCTGCTATAAGAACAATGTTTCCAAATACCACTATTAGGGGCTGTTGGTTTCATTCCTCCCAAGCGGTATGGAGAAAAGTTGCAAACATAGGTAAGATTACTTTAAAATCTGAATTTGTAATTAATAATAAATTAAATATATAGACAGTTAATAACACTGGTTAATTTTTAGGATTGATTGATATATGTAGTAACCATCGAGGAGCCTATGACACTGTACATATGTTGATGGTATTGCCTTTGCTGCCGACAAATTGTATGGCTGAAGGTTTTGAAACTGCAAGGGCATACTATATTGAGTATGTGCAATCATTGATCAGCAATAATAATGATTACAATTTTACATTATTATTTGAATATTATAGATCAACTTGACTTTTAACTTGAACGATTATAATGAGGCTACTGATGGAGGACAAGTAAGAGAACCTCAACGACAAGTTTGGATAGATCAGCAAAGGAATTTAGATAGATCATTGAGGCTGTTTATAGAAGGACGCTACTCAATGTCAGAATTTTTAATATGTGCTAGGCATTCAACACCAAATTTTGGTGTAATACGGCCTCAACACCAAGCTATTATAATACTTCCTGCTGCTGTCTTTCCACAAGCTCCACTAGCTTTATTACCACTCCCCGTTGATCAGTATCGGAAACTGCAACTTCCAGCTATTCCTGTACTCCATGCTACTGCTTTACCACAGGCACCACTACAAGAAGCACCAACTTTATTACCACTGCACGTTGATCAGCATCAGGAACTAATTCGAGATGAAATAATGAGAAGGATTTTACCACGTAGACCAGCAGTGCCCGTTCCTCGAGATCGTATGATTTTTCATTATAATATTACTTATACAGATTTCCAATAAAATATACTGATAAATAAATCGCTTGTCTTTAGTTTTTATTATCTCGATGCTGATGCAGATAATTCAGATGAAGATGTGTCTAACGAACAGTCTGTGATACCATCAGTTATTTACATTGAACGTGTAGATTTGACAAGTAAGTAGTAATTTTCTGAAATTTGTTTCTAGCTAAAGTAATTGATTAAAAATAATGTTGTTTTATTATTTTTAAGTTGTACCAATAGTAGAGGAAACATGTTACATATGTTTGTACAGTCCACCAACAATAGTAGCGTATCCATGCTTACACCAAGGCCTATGCGGAGCTTGTCATGATAGCTATTCAAGAATGCCTCCGAATGAGCACAGGCCATATTACCGCTGTCCACTTTGTAGAGCTGGAATAGAAATCTACTATATATTAACATGATAATTATAGTTAATTATTTATCTTATCAATTAAATATCAACTAGCCATATGCCTACTTTCAATTTTATTTTTTAACAAATTAAACAAAATTAAACTAATTTTCTTGGTATGACATAGGCAGGACCAAGTAATAGTGAAAAACACGCAATAAACTCACTTAGTACTACAAATGCATCAATAAGTCCATACTTGAAGTGCGAGATTGAAGGGGAAGACATATTATTACTTGTAGACACTGGAGCTACAGTAAGCGTACTTACCAAGGAGGTGATTGATGTAATCACGCAGAAAAATCACAGAATCCCACAACTACCAGTCACGGGAATACAAATAAGCAACGCCGTAGGGAAAAAAGTATGCAAAGTGTCTAAACAAATATTTTGTGAGTGCAAAATAGATAACGTTTATCTACAAACTAATTTTATTCAAGTCGAAGGCCTCAACGAACAAGGAATAATTGGAGCTGACATATTGGACAAATATTCGGCACAAATAAAATTCAACAAACAAACTGTACAATTCAGCGTCAACGATGTACCAGTCACCGTACCATTTGCCAACCGAGAACCAAAGATAATCAAAGAACATCTTCTCAACATAGAAATCAACAAAAATTCAGATGAAGACCAGATAACACTAACTGATCAAGAAAGTCAAACGTTTGCGTCATTAATAAACAAATATGAGCACATTTTTTCTGAACAGCCCGGGAAAATCACTGAATTTCAATGTCAGATACGTGTCAAACCAGGGGACCCAATTTATCAGCGACCCTATCCAATACCAATGTAAAGGATACCTAAAGTAGATGCCGAAATACAGAGGATGCTAGATTTACAAATAATCAAAACATGTGATCTATGCCAAAAAGCAAAAATAAGCAATATAACGGCTAGGGGACCGACGTTAAGCCTCCTACCCACCGAACCAAGGGAGATGGTATCTGCCTACCTAATGGGCCCGCTACCCAGGGGACAGGGAGAATGCAGATACATCTTGGCAATATTGGATGTGTTCTCCAAATACATCAAACTATATCCGTTAAAAAGAGCCACTACCGATACCATAATAAAACGACTAGTGAATGAGTACATACCAACAATTGGATTGTTCAAGAAGATCTTAACCGACAACGGAACGCAGTTCACCAGTACTAAATGGGAAAAAATCATGCAAGGGTTGAAAATCACCAACCTGCACACAACGATTTATCATCCGGAGAGTAACCCAGTAGAGAGGGCAAATCGTGAAATTGGCCGCCTATTAAGAACCTACTGTCATAAGCAACATACAAATTGGTTAAAATGGTTAGATAATGTAGAATACTGGATCAACCACACTACCCATACAACCACTGGTTATACACCAAGCTATATAATGTTTGGGGAGAAAACAAAGTTATCAATAAGCAAATTGGTAGTTTTTCCTAAACAAGAGGACATGGAGAAACCACCCGACATCATACAGATCGTAATGAAACGTTCAAAAGAGCAAGCTAATCTTCGAAACGCGTACAAAGATAGAGCTAAACGATTCCCGCAGTATGACGTGGGCGACCCGATCCTGCTCAAGGAACACCGCCTGTCATCCGCAGAGGACAGGGAGACACACAAATTATTCCTGATCTACCACGGACCATACCAGGTACAAGCAGTACACGGTAACAACACGGTAACTATCCAAACCAATGGAAGTCCTCGAACAATCAACTTCAAAAACATCAAGAGATACTATAAATCCGTGATCGGAGTATCTCAAACAAATAATTAAACATCAGAAAAAAAAAAACAAAAAAAAAAACAAAAAAATGTATAAAAATAATATGTATATAGTCCAAAATAACTTGCTTGTGAATCCATGTAATAAACTTCCAAATCCTCATATATTTAAAATAAACCCCTATGTAGGAACCCAGAAATATGCTTGTCCAAATCCCATTGACCAAACTAAGAAATAAAGCAGCCTTGAACAAAATGGAGGTCACTAGCATCGACCAATTACTAACCACCGAACAGAAACGAAAAATAGCAACGTTCTACCGGCGAGAGGAAGCCAAGAGAACTAGGTACAACCAAGAGCCCTTGTGGAGCCTTCCACCAACCATTCAAGCCATCCGAAGACCATCTGCCACCGGGATGATGTGGGATGATTTCATCACACATTGGGAACAAAGACCAACACAAAGTCACACTCCAGTCAAACCACAGGAAGTAGCAACAGTCACAGAGAACGACGAAAAGGAGCAGTCACCCAGGTCCAGTAACTTAAGCGAAACCGAATCAGAAGTTATCATCATGACAATAAAACACCTAATCGATCAACATCCAGGATCCCCGGTAGAGATCAGAAAAAGTATATTGAAAGTAGGAGCCTACTTGAAGGACTTTGAGAATGTTTCAAAGACTCGCCTTAGAAAACTGATCTACAAGGAGAAGAATCAAAGGATCAAGCATACTAAGCGACAACATCAACCATAACGGCGAACCGATATTTCACAAAAGAACCAATACAAAGCATCAAAATTTTAAAGTTTTTATTTATATTTTTTTTTCTCTCTCACTCAAAACCTTTCAAAAAAAAAAAAAAATAAATAAAAAAGGGGACAATGTAATGAGACAAAACGGAGTGGCCATGAACGTGGCGCACTCTCGTTATGATCATTAGCAACGATCAAATATCGCCCGCCGCGTAGGAACATCTACCAACCAACCGCGACATAAAACCACAGATAGCGCCCGCCGCCGCGCAATGATTATGAACGCACGCCGCCCCCGGAAAACATGAGTTTTCCCAAGGAACAGATAAAGTTATCGGAACGCGAGGCACATATTCAGAATCGCTTTCAACAGCTGCCGAGGAAGCGATATTAAATGGAGAATTAAACTTCGGTTTCATGACTCCAGTCCAAAAAGGAAAGTATTTACATAGCCTTTGTACAAAAAAAAGAAAAAAAAAATGTTCGTAAAAGACGATGGTGGATGTCACAAATGTATAGAGATAACGAAGATAGAGGCTCCAACATGATAAACAGTATTAAAAATGACGTAAATGTATTTCACTTTCAAAATTTCACCAGAATGTCTTCAGAAGATTTTGAAAAAATAATTTGCCTTGTTGGCCCACTTATATACAAACAAAATACTAGTATGAGACCTGCTATTACAGTCCAAATACGATTAGCAGTGACGTTACGATTTCACGCTACAGGAGATTCGTATAGTAGCTTGCAATATCTGTTTAAAATTTCTAAACAGATCATTTCTACTATAATTCCAGAAGTTTGTAGCGCACTTGTTAAAGTATTGAAGACATATGTAAAGATAAATTCAATAAAAAGTATAATATATTTTAACTGGAGTCAATTTTATCATTAATTTATTCAACTAATCAACATTCTTTAAAAACTGAGAAACAAACAATATTTATTAACCATCCATGAGACGAACAATTGTATGTGGATCCCTTAGAACAGCATGGGGAACTTTGTGGCCCACTAATAGTCCATGATTCTCATAAACTACCTCATTTAAAAACAATATATGGTGGAAGTAAAAAACCACCAGCTGACCCCACACACCATAATTTTATTGTAGTTGCACTTTTTGTATGATTTTGTACTCGAACTGGGTATTTTATACCACGTGGAAATCGAAACTTTTTACCTGGGTCATCCTGTAAGTTCGATTCATCGTAATTAAATGTGTTTTCAGCAGGTATATCTTTCAGAACAGTCACAAAATTATCAAAATATGAGTTGATTGTTTTTGGTGATACTTCTGCACGGCTCCTTAATATATTCGTCGTTATTCGTTTACCCAATATCTGGTGTATTTTTTAAGAGACTCCTGGCCCAGTCATCACCTGGTAGATTTTCCTTAAATTTTTGGACGAAAATACCCTTTTTGTCAAAAATTATTTAGTTACTAATCTGAAAAAAAGTAAGTAGGTTTAAAAACTATTGTATTTTAATTAAATTTAATAGGTATCTACTATATATATATATATATATATATACTATACTAATCTACCTAACTATCTCATGTCCATCAAGGTTAGAGGAAACCCCCAATCACCACACTTGGTACGGCAGTCAATTATTATTTCTCTTCTGCTTCATTCAGTAATGGTTGCCCCCCTGGTTTATTACCATGTAAACCACGATTTCTGTTGTAGAGTGTCCCATATTATGGCGTGTGATATTGCTTACTTGCAGTTACTATTGACATTTCTCCTTCACTATTTTGTTTAGTACATCTTCAATAACATCATCTGGCTGATTTCCATAGGATCTACTGCCCAACTTTCTTTTATAAACCCGAGCCGCTATAAACAAGTTGTATTAAATTTTAAAATGCATTACATAAATTATCAAACTCACCCCAACATATTATCAACATCACCCCATCCTATAATCCTTTATCATGTATACACAATAATTTTAAAAAAATTAAACAATAACTTTAAAAACTCAGTGAAAATAACTTCATAACAATGTTTTCAAATTATATAAATTGAGTACAAATTAATAAAATATGTGTTACTTACTATGCGCTTACAATTTGTCTCTGACGTTTTTTTATTGTATAAAAATATGTAATTTTTATTTGAACATAACGAACAGACTATTTTATCAATTTTAAACAATTGCTTATCACTGTTCAAATGTTGATTTGTGCACAGAATAACCAAAAGACTCGCTGAACACTCAAAATTCTGTTTAAATTGTTGGAATATCAATGTATCCATGTATAAATGCCGAATTAGGATTCGATGAATATTTAATCTTTAGGTGTGACAGGAATGTTCTAACAAGTAATTGTCAACGGGGTGGGGGAGTATTGATTGCAGTCAACAAAAAGCTTAGACCAGTCTTAATTACTTCTCTCTATGATAAATGTGAACAAGTTTTTGTTCGGTTCACTCTACCTAGTGATCTCTCCGTTTTTTTAGCTGGAGTTTACTTACCTCCAGGGTTAAACCTCTCGGTTTACGAAGGTCACCTTGAGTCTGTTGACCAGGCCTGGGGAACTAATGCCTTTAATCTCGGTCAGGTTTGTGGTGACTAATTTGCCCAACGTATATTGGATCAGTGGGGATTCTGGTTTTATCTACACTGGTAGGATTAATGATAAGGTTCGAATTGTTGGGGATCATTTTAGTTTGCTTCACTTTACTCAAAAGAACCAAATTTACAATAACGCCGGTTCCGTTCTTGATTTAATCTTCACCAACAACGCATCTACCCAAGTCTCTCAGGCTGCCGATCCCTTGGTTCCATGTGACTTGTACCACCCGACAATCACTATCTCCTGTCCTTCTCCATCTGATCTCCCTATGCTTGACGCCCAGCACATGTACTACGACTTTAAAGCTGCTAATTATGAGATGATATCTCACTACTTAGAAGACATAGATTGGTCCGATGCCCTTAATTCTAAATCGACTAACGAATCAGCAGATTTACTACAGAAACTTCTTCAAGATTGTATCCGGGAGTGGGTTCCAGTACGTAGCTTTCGCAATTCTACTTTCCCAAAATGGGTCTCCGGCAGCCTAATTAATCTAATTTCAATGAAAAAAGAATCTCACAAATTATACAAATTACTAGGGGGTTACAATCGTTACATGACCTTCTCCAGACTACACGCACGATGTAAATATGAATCCAAGCGCCTTTACAGAAACTATTTGGATAGCTTACAGGAGCGCTTTTGTACTAATCCTAAATCATTCTGGGAATTCATTCGGAGTAAACGTGGAGCCAACCCGATACCCGATGAGGTTCATCTTGGCCAAACTAAAGCCACAGGCGAACATGTTTCTACTTTGTTCGCCTCACACTACTCCTCGGTATATAAAGACTCACATTTTACGGCAAACACTTTATCTGAGGGGTGTACTAATCAAGAATTTTCTTTTCTCCCATCAATTTTATCGATTACTACTGAATAGGTCAATGAAGCCCTAAACTCCCTATCAAATACTCGTGGTTCTGGGCCAGATGGTATTTCTGCCCTTCTACTGTACCGATGTCGGGCCTCTCTCAGTTTACCTGTAACTTTAATTTTTAACAAGTCTCTTGCCGAAGGTGTCTTCCCTCACGCCTGGAAAATTAGTCGTGTAACACCCATCTTAAAGTCTGGTATTCCGACCGATGTTGCCAACTACAGACCCATCTCCGGCTTACCTTTCCTCGGTAAGTTATTCGAATCAATTGTTCTTAAACAAATTAAACGTAAATTTTCATCAATCATATCGATCGACCAGCATGGGTTCGTTCCTGGTCGCTCAACTGTTACCAGCCATGTTGATTTTGTTTCCTTTCTACATAAGGCATTTGAACTAGGTAATCAAGTTGATGTCATATACAGCGATTTTTCCAAAGCGTTCGACTCTATAGATCATAGAGCCTTGCTTTATGTTCTTGACAGGTTAGGCGTTGGTGAGCCATTCCTATCGTGGGTTAGTTCCTATCTTAGCGAGCGGCACCAATTTGTAAGTCTATTCGGACACACTGTTAATTTTAGTTCCCCTAAGTGCCTACTGGTTCTCTACAACTCGTTGGTTCGTTCAGTTCTCGAAAATGGGTGCGTAGTCTGGTCACCATACACCGCTGCTGACATTCGACGGATTGATCTGGTGCAAAATTACTTTATGAACTTTGTTGGCTTCTGTCTCAATATCCCTCACCCAAAACACGATTACAGGCCTATTATACAAGCTCTTAAGCTCAACTACCTCTCAACTAGGCGTGATAACCTTGGTAATAACTTTATTCGAGGTCTGATTGAGGGTAGAGTCAATGCCCCCAGGCTTCTCGAACAACTTGATTTTCGAATACCCAATAATACTAGGTTACAGTGTTCTTTCTATCCCCCTAACAATAAGTCTAACTTCGCGAGAAATGTCCCATTACCAAGACTAATGCGCTTAGCGAACTTACCGTAATACCCATAGTACGGAGGCTCACATTTTTGTTAGCTTATTTCTATTACCATGTTATTTATTTCTTATTATCATTATGTTATCTCTCTTATTCCAGACCTTTATTTAACTTATTCATATGTAAAAAAAAAAAAAATTGTTTATATATCTTGTATATGTATCTTGTACACTCCATGTACATTTTGTAAAAGCCGACTGGCGTTAATTCTAATAAATAAATAAATAAATAAATAAAACAAAAATGTAAAATTCTTTCTGTCTAGTCACACTGATTTGCTAATGTTTACACGCATATATGTAAGCAACAAACACCACGGTAGTTCAATCAGTTTATTCTTATGGTATTTCTATTTGGGGAGGAGCCGTAAATGATGTTTTATCTAGACTTATAGTTACTATTAACTGCATTATGAAATTCTTACTAAATCTTCCAAAGACAACTAGTACAGCATTGATTTATAATGAAATTAAAGTAAAATATTTAAAATGTATTTATAAATTATAGGTGCTTGTCGATGTTTGTACAAAAATAAAAATGTAATTACTTTACTAGATCACGAACACAATTCCATATAGGTATAAACAAAATATTAATATACTTCTACCGGGTCTGGGCGAAATCCCGACAAGTCACAGTACCGACTGTTTAAAATCCCGACAAATTATAATACCGACGGTTTAAAATCCCGACCAAACATATTTACATAATATTATCATGTTCATTATTCAACAATTTCATTTAAAAACTCAAACAATACATTACACTACAATTACATTATATTTATACTATTATGTATTCATTAATCATTATTTAATAATTGAATTTAAAAACTCAAAAAAATTTATATTATATTTAATATTTATATAAGTACATCATAATTTATATTATTATTTTCATTGTTGGATTTAATATTTGGGCCGATCGTCATTGAACAAAAAAAATATATAAAACTACATCGATATATTATGAGCCAAACCCCGTAAAAATTCTAAGACACTCCTATTTATATATACCGTCATTATTCTTTTCTCTCTGTCAATTATTTGTTTTTTCTGTTTCGGTTTTGGTTCTCCACGATTAATGCATTCAATTTCCAAGTCAACTCGTTGTTGTTCTTTCTGAAGCTCCTCTATCATTGTATAGACTCCACCATGAGGTTTACCAACCAAAGTTGACCAAAGTCGATGCCAAGCTTCGACAATATTTTGTGTCCTAGGAATTCCGTGGTCCATTAATTCTGACACAGACCAAAGTTTGGGCGGAAAAAGTGGGTCTGTGCGTATAATATTACCATTTCTTTGGATTCGGTGACGAATCCGGCCATGTACATAATTGTCTTCAAACCATTGGACAACTTCTTCAGCTTCAGGAGGAAATGTCGCTTTAAGTTCATCAAATGCTGCAGGTATATTGTCAGATGGAATAAAAGCCAGGGCAAGCAATTGTCTTATTTTTAAACTAAACTCTTCGTTTGTACCATATAAATTCACCAAGCCAGATGGTTGAATTTTTCTCCAAGTACTTTGAGATAAATGAAAAACACATGCCTTGTTTTTCACTTTAGGAAACTCAGCTTTTGATGCCTTTATTGCCACCTGTTCAAATTCTGTCATTATCCAATATGGATTTAGTTGCCCGCCATTATCTTCGCAAAAATCAATTAAGTCTTGAAAAAGACGTATATACGGGGTTTTCAGATTTTGATGACATTAAAAAACCTCCTACAGGTGCATGTATGGTATATAGCTGTCTAAATATTGTCGGGACTGTCCAAAACGTACCATCCATAATTAAATAACGAGCATGCGACAGCCGTTGAACATTATTTTTAGCACAAAATAGTAAAAGTTTTTCATCATTAATGGTTGAATCTTTAATTAAAAATAACTCCCCGCCAATTGAATCGGGAATTGTTAAGCCTTGGTTTCCTACAATCACGCATCCGTGATTGCGTGGTGCGCGATGCGTGATCACGCAAAAGTACAAAGTTGAAGTACCAGAAACCAATGTTTGTGTTTATAAATAATTCGGGCGCGGGATCTTTCTATCACGCGCGTCAATCACGACGCGGTTGCCAGAAGACCAACATCTGCGCGACAAGGACGTCGGCATCTATTATATTAAACAATTTAAATATTATAATTTTAAATTTCAATAATAAATAAAAAATGGAATCCAAAGTATTTAGTGCTGAGAACGATGAAAAACTCATTGAAATGGTTCGGGACTGTCCGTTTTATATAAATTGAGTGAAAAAAATTATAAGGACAATAATATTAAAGAAAACGTGTGGAAGGAAATTTCAATTGCCATCGGAAAAAAACGGTAAATACACAATAATTTTTATTTTAAAATGTATATTATAACACTTGTGATATTTCTTATTATGTTTATTGTACATTATGTATATTACTAATTTATTATGTACATTGCACATTACACTATGTTAAACAACCTACTTCTAATTAAATATTCTATTTACTTAATATTTTATTATATATTAATACATACAATATACATAGTGTCATAGTTAGTAATATACTAATATTGTGGACGTTAGACAGAACGAGATATCAGGACAAACGACCCTAATGTGCAACATCAATGGCTCCGCAGCAATTTGGGAAATTCCACATTTGGTAGAATTCATTAGATACTTTTTTTAACATATCCTCTGTTGGTTCAGGCATTGCAATATTTTTTAATCGCTGGCAAATAGCAGCAAGAACTTCCCTTACTATTACACTTATCCAGCTGTGTGATATCCTAAATTGAAATGCAAGAGATCTAAAACTCTCTCCGGTCGCTAAAAGTCTGTAAAATATATATATATTACGTTTATAAGTTATATTTAAAAAAAATATATTACATTTAAAAAAATTATGCAATAATATGGTATACAAGTTACACGGGTAATGCCGGGCGAGACAGCTAGTAATAATATAACTGTGTTCCGGTATTAACGTCTTGAGTTTGTCCATTATTGCATATCATACAATTTAAAAAAAAATATCCACTAATTATTATAAGGTAATATTTTACTATTATACCTAGCATATTATTATTTAATTTTTTATTTGTTTTTATTTTTTATTTTTAAAATACCAGATTAAAAATAACAAAAATACATAGGTACAATTTTTTTTATAAGCTTAAACCTCAAATTTTGACCGAAATTCATCATTAAACATTTGCAAATTGGGTTGTAGTTAAAAATTTATAAAATAACCTAGATTGACAAACCGTTTCCGCTCAGAATCGTGTTTCGTTTACAATGATATATCATTGAATTGAAATTTAACACCATCCATTATAGTCACCGACTATATATTAGTAACCTACAGTCTTGGTCAGTTATATTAATTTAAATAAACTTTATCATTTACACTTGACCATTTTTTTTAACTAAAATTTTACTGAAAATATTTTCTATAACATTATGTTGTATATAAATTTATTACATTTTTAATATAACTTATAAGCGTAGTACAGGGTGGGGCGTGGTTACTTTGTTTTAATCATTTAAATCATAACACAAAAGGTATTGGCAATATTGATTTAATTATTTTTTCTGTGTATAGGGGTACATTTAAAGTTTTATTTTATTTGGTTTTTAAAACGTCGTAGGTGGCCACCGTTTTTCATTAATGCACTGAGATAGTCGGAATTTGAAATTTTTGTTCACATCAAGTGTAGTCACTTAAACGGATTGCCCTGTTTATACTTAAATTATAATTAGCATAGACGGTAAATAAAATTTTATGATTATGATATTACCTATTCATGGTTTTTAGTGAATGATTGCAAAACACGTTCGCGAACAATTAGAGATTCTTACAAAAAAAATTTAAAAAAACAAAAATTAGGCACTGGTTCAGCGACAGCTAAGAAATCGAAATATAATGTCGATACATTAAGCTTTTTGAGTGACATCGAAGATGAAAGAAGGTAATTTGTTAGTTGTATTTAAAGTAATTTTATTTGAAATTTAATAAATACAATATAGGCAATTATCCCTAATTATTATTTACTTTTTTACTATCTCCTAAATATTTTTATAATTTTCAGAACAAAGTCAAACGTTTCAGAGGGAGAATCTATCGTCGATAACTCTGAGGTGGAAAATGAGATTTTAGATAAGACAGGTTATGCAGAGGGTGATGAAATGAATCATGGAAACACTGACTCTCCAATTGATGTATCATACGAAACTGATTGTGAACCAAAACCAATTTATTTTAAAAAACCACATGCAGCACGAGGAGGATAAGATAAAATAATCCAAGAAATAAAAAAAGGACGAGAAAAACTATTAGCCATGATGAAAGAGATGAAGGAAGCTGAATGTAGTAACCCGATCCAAATATTTTTTAAAAGCATGGCATCAACGGTGATGACTTTTCCCCCTGAGTTGGTGGTGGAAACAAGAATGCGAGTCAACAATATTGTATCGGAAATGGAATTACGTGCATTAGCAGCAAAAGTGAGCACACCAACACACCAACATGCAATAACAAAACCATCGACTTTCACAAATATAACGGATATTATGGATGATTCTTCAACTTCAAATTCCGCTACGTCAAGTACAAGTGTACCAGACTTTTCAAGTCCTAGTACAAACCCAGATAATTCTAACTTTACATATTTAAACTATATTAATGATTTTTAATTTGTTTTATATTTATCATTTTGATCATTTAATTGTATAATATAACATTATGTTTAATGTAATTTTGAAATTTAAAGGTTTAAATTTAAATTTAATTATGTTTTCTTGCAATTTGCAAATTTCAGGGTGAAATTTATATATTTGGTTTACAAAAACATTAATTTGTTATTATTTTTATTTTGTAAAAATATGTGATAAAAAAATTTGATTATTAACTGTTTTATTATTTTTACTTACCTTAGAGTAACACTCAATTTTTCTTCCGGTGATATAGGTTTTTTTACTCTATTGCAAGGAGGTCTTTTGATGTCTTCTCTAATATAATCAAGGATATAATTGAATAACTCAAAGGAAACTCAAAATTATGCCCTAAATCGAATTTCATTGTCAATCAAGCGTCTCTGTATTAGGTTGTTGTAGCAGCCTTCCCTGTTCCGTTCACTGTACATTGCATCGCTTTCTTCTCTAAACAAATGGACCAATAGTAGAAGTTCGTCGTCGGCTTCATCTTCAAACAAATTATAAACCGACATCACGTCCATTTTGGCGTGTGACTAAACACAAACTGACAAAAATTTCCAAACTACAAACCACGCACTCATAATTACGCAGAGTCTGGCAAAACACCTGCATCACGCACCACGCAATCACGGATGCGTGATTGTAGGAAACCAAGGCTTTAGATCTTCTAATGATTGAGGTTGCGATGGCGTATTTTCCATTCTAACACGCTTTATTTGTTGCCGTAGAGCATTTCTATTCGGCATGTATGGATGAGCAGTACTTGGCATATTTGTAACGCAACTTTGAATAATTTGGCAGGGTTGGTCATTGGTATTTCGTGCTTGATCTTTTAAATGGCTAAGAGTAGTACATACATAAACTCTAGCTGCTTCAGGTGCGTGATTATGATCAGAAAATGTACGTAACAAATGTTTTTCGTTGATAAGTATAGTGGTTGCACGTCCTATGAATGAAACGCTTAAATTAAAAATAATTTTTAATTATTACTTCTATTGTTATTATTATTTATATTAAAATGTGAGTTAAAATATCGAGTCCACTGAAATTTGTTCATTTATCAATTAACATAATAGTATGTCCCAAATGAAACTTATTATACATATATTTTTTGGATAAACGGTACCACACAATGACAATGTACACGAAATAATAACGTACACGGTACACGACAATCACCTTATTTCATATCGCATTTTATCGGCACGGTAATATCGATAAGGAATGTTGACACCCATAAACGTCTATAACGTATATAATTTCAAATACCCACGAATAATATTTTTAAATTACAACAAATTAACTAAAATCGTTATAAATTCACAAAAACTGTTACGAATAAAGGTGTGTGTGTATTTTGTTTAAACAGCAAAAATATAGATTTTTACGAGAAATGGCCAGTGTCATTCTTGTACCTTTGGTGCTTATGTCATATAACCAATTTATAAAATCTATAAACAATTAATTTGTCTTTCCGGTTAATGAAATAATAACTTACCTGTGCAGGTCATTAATTTTCTTTTTTCGCAGCACCAATAATATATGTCCTCTCGATTCTTGTCTTTTGTCTCTTGTCTTTTGAAATTCAACTAAAGGTGTTGAGAGAAATTAATATGAATAAAACATCACAGTTAACTCTACGGAAAACTTTATGATGCTGTCAAAATGTACAAGCTAATTAATGTAGTTACTAATGTAGGTACTGTAATGTGTACTAATTGTACAGAAACGTTATTCAGAAGCTAAAAATCGAATTAAAATGGCCGATAAATTTATAAGTACAAAAAGAAACTTTTATTTGGACTTAACTAATTCACTAGAAGTAGAATGTAAATGTAATTATTCACTGGCTACCTAAAAGGAGTATATGTATAACAGACAACGTGCAGTTTATAATACTAATAAATAACTGCTATGATGTTGTCTAGGTCACGATACCAATTTTAACACAATTCAAATTGCTATGTATTTTATAATTAAAATTGATTCAATTCTATACAATTGTCTAATATAATCATATTAAACAACAAGCTAGGACATCAGCATGGGCATTCTGGTACTACTATGCAAAATCGCGTGGATGGTAATATGACCTATATTACTTTTACATGAGCAGTATTTATGTTTAAGTACAGTCTTTATTATACGATTTGTTAGTTATTATCAATGAGGTTAGTAAGGGTTGTTGCTATCCTCGACTTTTGTCTGTACAATTTTCACTGACTAAAGTTTCAGGTCAATGCTCATAATTAGGCTTCAGATTTAAATATATTAATTACAAAAAAATATATGATATTTTATATATTTTTTAAATATGAATATATCAAATAAAAATTATATTCTTATTACAATTCATGTGTGGTGGAACTTTATATGCATTTAAATAGAATTAATTATAAACCGTTGTCGATTAGGCCGTAAGGCTCACTTATATTGACTAAACAATGTCTGTACCTCTACCAATGGTAATAGAGAACATTTCGCATTTTCTTTGTTCATATATATTCTCATAGAAAAGTTTTATATCAAACAAAATATTCTAAGTGAACACATCATTCTTAAAATAAGACTACCTATGTAAGTAATCAAAAATAATTACATTTTTGAAATTTTAATAGATATTGCGCTATACATTGATGTTGCTTCATAACAATGCCTACATTTTTATGAGTATTTATCTGAAGTCTGCTAATAACCAAACTATTTAAAAGTACCATCCTATAAAATGCATCAAACGTTGAACATAAACTATAAGTTTTTATATTCAATTGAATTAGCTATTGATCAGCGGACCAATCAAAATATGGCAAATGTGCATACACAGCCCACGAGCGAAAACATTTGTGAAGTTAATGTTTGATGTTAGTGTGGACATGATAATTTACATTATCATCGCTTTTGTCGTTGTTGTATTAGACGTCCTAAGTATAATGGATGGAAAGAATTTCTCTAATCTGAACTTGAACAAAAAAACAAGTATTTATCTATGAAAATTCATACCTACCTACTATATTTTATGTCATGAAATAACCAATTATTTACTTTTTAATAGACTGAAAGATGGTTATACAAAAAACTTCAGTGATTATTTAACAATAAAAACATTGGACATTAGTGTCGAAGGTTACGGAGGTGTAATCATAGGCGTTCAGAAATCGGTAGCAACTAGTATTGCACATATTACTGACAACTTACCCTATGCAAACGTGATAAACCTTAATATTTTATTTTTATTTTTACTGGTCTTTAATTATTTATTTTTATCCATGAAATGTATATTTCAGCAATCAAAATAAATACATTCAAAAAAAAATTATAAATATAATAATATATGACTTATTTTAAAAAATATTTTATTTTCTACAATTATTAAATAAATTATGATGGCAGGGTACGATTGTAACTTAGGATAATAATTGTAATACCTACGAGTTTTAAAAATGAAAGGGGGTGAGTCGTAAATTAGTAAAGATAAAATATCTATATTCTATGCTATGTGAAAATGTATAATGTATTAATATATTATACTATAGCCTTTTATCTTATTAAATAATTTATTTCGTTGATTATAGTAAGTCGAGTAGTGCGCGGGAGGATCTATAATATGTTCAGACGTCTATAGTGGTCGCCAGTGGCGGCTCGTGGTTTGGACGACGGGACGATTGCACCCCCCTACTAAAATTAATTAAATTAATTGTATAATATTCTTAATTTTACATTTTTAAAAGATATTGTAAATTTTTAAATAATAAAATAGCTATAAATTACTTACTAGTTACCACCTACTTTACATTTGTATATTGCATTAACTCTTTGAAGCATGGTGGTGAGTTGCATTGACCACCTAAATTTTTAAATTTTTGCATGGTGGTTATGACTACCCAACATGTTTACCCAACTGTTTACATTTTGTGTCATAGCATACAATACACGGTGTTTCAGATGCTTATCTTTATCGTCCCCGTTATATAAATTAAAAACGCAATTTTTGTTTGTAACATCTTTGATATATGTATTGATAAGTATATTTTTCATTCATATCAGTTTCTATCACATAGCAACAATCACTGACTTAAAAATTAATACTTTGTGGTGGTTAATAGCCGTAACCACCATTCAAAATATGCAAATTATTGATAACTGATGAATTATCAGTGATAAGCATTTATAAATATTTAAAAATTATTCCTTTCTCTTTAAAATTTCAAATTTGAATCATATTCTAAAAGTTTCAAAGATGTCACGTCGTACAATATTGTCGCAAAAAGATGTGGTTCAATATCTTGAAGAAGATTTTCCTTCAAGTTCAGAACTGGAGTCAGTGCCGATGACAACTTGACGAGGATCCAGATTATGGAAAAGAATTTGTTTTGAATTATTCGGACAGCGAATCTGACAATTCAAATAATTTGAATGATATTGGTTTACCAGCAGTCATTAGAAACTTGTGTATTTTCAGCTACAACGTAAGTTTGCGAAATATAATATTATAAATGGTACTGAAATCTTATTTTCTTAGGACACCATCTAGGAATAGACCAAAAAATACTCGTAACTCAGTAACACCTGTCATTATCAACAGCTCCAAGACAGTTTGGAATTTGTGTCTCCAACTCATTCGTAAGTTTATATAATATATAAACAATATTACAAAATTATAAAGATATTTCATATTAAAATTATTAGTATTATTATTTTGTTAATATTTTTATTTATTTTCACAGAAATGTATTAAGTCAAGTATCAATTGCTTCACCATTAAATTTAAATATAAACCCACCATCACCATCAACTTCAACGGTTCAGTACGATATACAGAATATAGTAATACCTAACCAACCTCTACAAGTGCCTACTTGGTCTAAAACTGTTTATATGTTTGAAGAAGATGCATTTAATGAAAATAATGTTGGAGTTATGGAATGTATGCAGTGTTGGGAATAGATAACTAAAAAATTATCTAGATAAGATAAGATAATTTTAACAAAATATTATCTAGATAAAAATAAAGATAACATAAATGTAATTTATCTAGATAAAGATAAATACAACAATACATTTATCTAGATAAATATCTAGATAAATATCATTTTTTTACACTTATTTTTAATGTTTTTTAGTATTTTTGTAATATTAGATATATATTAATATAATGACATAATATTTATAATAACAACGGATTGAGCCTTCAAATGTAACTATTTGAATATTATAGCTATAAGAATGAAACACCAAAACATTTAAACCAATACTTGGAATACTGGTATTGGTTTGAATGTTCAAAACTATGTTGTTAGCTGACACTTTATTCTTTAATAGGTACTTTAATAATTGTACCCCTACTTAGTTATACAAATGCATACAATAATGAATTATTAATAATTTATACATTTTAATACAAACTAATCGAGTAAAAAATTATTTATTTGTATTATCTCGAGGAAAAGTTGGTTCTTAATAAATATTGTCAAATGCCTCTGTATGCACTTATAGGCTATAGCCACTTGTAAATCATATTAAACCAATATAAAAAAGGATAAACTTCACCTTAAATATTTAAAAAACATATAAATAGTAAATATTACATTATAATCAATGTTTGGTAAGAAATAGTTGAATGCTAAAATATAAGCGTATTGTTTTATGATTGAATACAACATTTTTCATAGTTTATAAAACAAAATACAAATTATAAAATTACAACTGCAAAATATTAATAAAAAAAATATTTTCAATAATTTTAATAATAATAATAATAATAATAATAATATTAGTACCTGTATACAATATAGCCTTGTTTAACTTACTTAGATCAGTTAGGCGTAGCTTTTTGGTTATTATTTTTTATACTTATTTTAAAAATATATTTAATATACCTAACTATAATGAAAAGTAAATTTCAATTGTGATACATTTTATGTAATAACAAAATTGATTTGTTAAGTCAAAAATATAGGATTTGTGACCATATAAGCCATAGTAGCAAGTTGCTACTATCAAGTAGCAAAATGATATTGTATTTTTTAAATTTAAGACATAAAACTACCTATGTATTTTTAGATACTGAACATTACCTAGTATAATAAATTTACATATATTAAATTATGATGGTATGGGTAATCAACTGATCAAATAAAATATGAGGCTACTAAACTATACTACTATGGTCGATGAGAATTGAGGGGGTAATAAACTATACTACTATGGACTATGGTCTATAAGGGGTACTGATCTAAATTGTCTTAACTTTAAATTTAGTCTTATGAAATAATATGCTATAATACTATTTCAAAAAACGCACTGCATCGCGCATCGACGCATCGTTATCAGAGGTTCAAACGGTTTTCATCAGCGTTCTGGTGCGTTCTCATTTCTACGAAGTTAATTTTAATTTATTTTTAAAATGGATGGGGAAATAAACCTATACCTAATTAATTGTAATAAGCTCATGATTTATGGCTAGTAGAGAACGATGTATAGTGCATGCCCGCACATAGGTTCTCGTATTATCGTAATACCGTCGTTGACAATAATAACAAGAAATATATATTCTTCTAATTTTATAAATAATTTATATTATTTAAGAACTTTAGTAACTTAGGTTTTATAATTTTGTAGGGGTACTATAATATTTATCTAGATAAATTTATCTAGATAAGCCAATTTTTTATCTAAGATGAACATTAGATAAATCGTAACATAATTATCTAGATACTCTAAAAGATAATTTTTTTCAAAAAATCTTATCTAGATAATTTATCTAGATAATTTTATCTAGATAATTCCCAACACTGAATGTATGACAAGTATGTCAGATATTACTCCAACAAATATATTTTTAAAACTTTTTCCTAAGACTCTTTTAGAACATATTTCATTTCATACAAATTTGTATGCAACTCAAGCTGGAAAACCGTACGCACCTACTACACCAAATTAAATAAAACATTTTTTTCGCAATTAATATGTGTATGTCATTAAAAAAACTTCCTACCTACAGAGACTATTGGTCAAGTGCCACTGCGATCTCCATGATAATTTTATTTCTAAAATAATGCTAGTGAATAGATTTGGATGGATTCTTTCAAATTTACATTTTAATGACAACTCTTTAAAACCAAAAAGTGGAGAAATAGACTATGATAAATTATATAAATTTTTTTTTTCTATTTTTTGTATTAAAAGAATAATTACAATCTATACAAACATTTTATACAATAAGTAATTTTTTGATAGAGAATAGCGTTGATATAACAGAGAGGGAAGGTACTCAGTAGTACCACCGACAGATTAAATATAAAATTAGGTCACTTTTAAATTGTTTGAGTGAAGCTTAAAATCATATCGACCACATCAAAAATTAGCTGTAGATGAAAGTATGGTTAAATTTAAAGGTAGGCATTCCATGAAACAATATATGCAAAATAAACTAATTAAGTGTGGTTTTAAAATTTGGATGCTTTGCGATCAATCAAGTTATAACTTGAAATTTGAAATTTATTGGAAAATGTAATAGCAATGTAGTGGAAACAGGACTTGGTGCTCAAATAGTATTAAATTTAATGAACGAATTTACTGGCAAAAATCATATAGTATACATGGATAATTATTTTAGTAGTTATAATTTATATGGAATTCTGAAACAAATTAATATTTACGCAGTAGGTACAGTAAATTCAAACAGGAAAAATTTACCAAAACTATCAGATGATAAAAAATGATGAGAGGGGACTTTGACTGGAACACTAATGATACAAATATCACAATGTTCAAATGGAAAGATAAAAGAAGTGTTCATTTACTTTCAGCATGTTCATTACCTCAAGAACCTATTTCAGTAAAAAGATGGAACAATTGTAAACGTACCCTGTCCACAAGGTTAGGTTAGGTAAGTATTATTTGATTATACCGTTTGTTCGCTTGCATAGTAGGCGGGATATGCTAGGAGCACAGTCCGTCAAGGGTCCGTATACTTTAACCAATTGACAAAATAAAATTGTATCAATTGTTACCAGGGTGCACTGCGAGGAAGCGTATACGGGGCGCACCCCAGATAGTCCAGTTCCTGGTCAACAATTAGCCCGTCACGAGTGGGTAACACTTAATCGCTTACGTACAGGACATGGTCGCTCCGGAGAGATGCTACGTAAATGGAAAATGATAGATAGTCCAGGCTGTGACTGCGGCCACCCATTACAGTCCATCTCTCATATTATAAGTGATTGCCCTCTCCGTGCATTTAATGGGACAGTGGAAGAACTCCACTATGCTACTGACAACGCGGTCAACTGGATAAGGACACTTGACATCCAACTTTAGACAACTATCAATTTATTGACAACATGGATAAGTTACCCATAGCCTTAATTTTCTTAAATTGAATTATTTATATATCTTTATCTGTATCTTGTTTGTAATGCTTGCATATTATAACCATACGATAATAATAATTTGATTATAATAAAAACATGAATTATGTAGACAATTTTGACAGATTAAAAGGAGATTATTCATTAAACAGAAAATCTGTTAAGTGGTATATGCGGTTAGTACCTCTTATACCATGTACTGCACATAAGTTGAATTTAGTGGTGACAAACGCACTAAAAAATCAGTGTAGTGCAGATGAAAGTAACGAACATAACAATATTGGTTGGGATGGAGTTAACGATTTAAACATTTTATAAAAAAAATTTTCAATAATGACATTTTTAAATAAAAGTGAAATTGGATATCGCTGTTTACAAGACAAGTTAAAACAACTAGGTTTACCCGATTTGAAACTAAAGCAAGATGTGACGAGCCACTTAATAATTGAAAGGTTGGTAACATTAAATGAACCACTTGTGTCATGATGTCGCTAAAGGATGGTCCAACAATGCTGCTACCAATGGAATGGACAATTATAGAGGATATTATACCACTGTTAACACTATTTAATTTAATGACAACCAAACTTTTAGGTGAAAAATACCCAACACTTGCCATGGTTAACCTTTAGTGAGAGGTATTAAAATTTATTATAAATTTAATTTTTTATACTATGTCTAATTATTAACACATTTTTTTGTAGGTGTGAATATTGCTCTTAATTCTAAAATAATGGAGACAGAATAAGGAGTAGCATTAAAAACTAAATTGATAAATAATATGCAGATCGTTTTAATCTGATTGAAGATAATGATGTTTCACCTTGTTTTGCAATTTCAATAGTTCTTGACTCAAGGTTTAAGAAAGTAGCATTTACAAATATAGAGTTGGCCAATAAAGCTTATATACAGAGTATAAATAATGAATTAGCTGCCTTAATTGGTAATGATTATTTGAGAACCCACTACCTATTATTTTCATATATATGCCAACTTTAATATTATTTTCTAAGGTGAAAACAGCGAGCATTCAGCACCCATAGTAAATCATGAACCCCGAGAAAATCAATGCTCTGACTTATGGACATTTTTAGCAACAGAAGTAGAAGAAGAAAGGACAACGTTAACGTCAAATCAACCGCTCAAACACTTATAAATCAACATATAAGTCTTCTTCTTTAAAAACGGTCAAGTATTCCACTAGATTTCTGGATCAAACATCAGTCGCTTCTGGACTCATTATTTAATAGCTGCGAAATACTCTATAATTCCAGCGACTTCGGTTCCCTCAGAAACAGCTTTTTTAAAAGCCGGGGAAATAATGAGTGCCAAATGAAATTGGCTGGATCCAAAAAATGTAAAAATTTTTTTTCTTTTTTATTCCAACGCTGAACAGTATCTGGAATACCTGATGCAATAAAATTTGAGCACATATTTACACTTTTATTATCATACCATTTCACAAGTGTAATATTATTTTCAATATTTGTTATTTCATCTGTTGTACCTTCCCCTTTATTGGCCATTATCTTATCACTTAAAAGTGGAGGTTTTGAAAATCTATTTTCTCGTATTGTGCCTATTGCATAAATTTGTTTTTGATTTAATGCTTCCATAAGATTATAGCCAGAAAAATAATTATCAAAAAAAAGGAAATAATTGTTCATTATCAATGTTTGAGAAAGAGTTAAGACAACTGTACCTCCCAATCCGAATTTTTTTAAAAAATGTTGATCAAATTCTGTTGTTTTACCTTGGTATAATACAAAATTATACATAAGACCACTAGCACCACACATAACAAAATTTTTGATTCCCCATGGGCTAGGTTTCCCTTTCATATATTGTTTGATATTCAAATGTCCTTTAAAAGGAATCATTTGTTCATCTATACTAACATTTATTTCAATATTTAACTGTCCACATCGTTTTTTTATACAAACAAACATTGGTCTAACTTTAATAAATTTATCAATATTATTTTTACTGATTTTTAAATTATCGATTGCATGAAAATTTGTTCTAAGTGCAAAAAATCTGTTTCTGTTCATGTTTTCCACAAACACATTCATTTTCAAAACTAGATTCCAATTCATTCTTATTCTTGGAAATTTTGTACAGCCCAGTATAATATGAAGGCCTATAAATATTTTAATTTCTCTTACATCTGTATTTTTCCAAGGTTTTCCTGTTTGTAATGCATATAATTATTGGTGTATTGAACCATTGATTCAAAATCGACATCAGTGAAATATTTTGAAAAATATGTAATTGGAGCGTCTATCATATCAGAACCATTAACTTCAGGTTGTACGTCATCAATTGGTTGTAAATTTAAATTAAAAATAGGGAATGGACTCCTTTGCCATTTTATATCTTTTTTTTCTGTTAAATTCATACTATTAATTGTGTTATGGTTATTACTTGTTGATGTATCATTTACTGATTCAATATAGCTGACATTTTCATCAAACTGATCAAACTCGATTTCTTCTAAACGTTCCACATTAAATTCGTCCATTAAATGTTGAAGTTCCTCAATTGGAAAAGTATCTGTGTATACAAATTAACTATTAAACGTTTTTAATTTTTCAATTATTAAAATTATATTACCAATTTCAGCTTGTGCCTCAAGTTCATTTCCATTTTCGTCATCACTATCTAAACCATCCATTTCAGAATCGTAACCATTTAGCATTTCAACAATATCGTAGTCTTTAAGTTTATAACTCATTTTTAATTTTTCCAAAAAAAAATTATATTTGGTAATATAAATTTATTGTGCAATAAAATGTACAAATAAATTCAAAAATAGACTTTCGGCTGTTATAGACTATATAAATTTGATAATAAACCAGAATGCGCAAGTGCATGATAATAACACAACACTTTAGTCATAATGTCCATTGCAATGGACAATGTACACACAGCTGTTTATTCTCATTATCGTTAGTACTAGGTCTTATCAAATAATTTTAAATCGTATTCTATACACATAATAATTGATTAATATTTTTTCCAGTGCTACCAAATCACGCAGCTAAATTAAAATAAAATCTAAAGTTGATTACATCGGTGTATTATGAGTGGACATAAATAATCGAATACTTTGTTTAATATATGGTTTACAAATGCTATTGTAATACGTGTTATTGTTATAAAATGTAATTCAATATATACTTAAGAATATGCTGAGTGATATAGTTCAAGTTTCACATCGTTATCTATAACAGATGGTTTATAATTAATATATTAAATACAGGTCCATTGCAGTGGACAAGGGGACTGTAAGGGTTAAAAATATTATCATATCTAAATTTTTTGGACTTAATCTGTTTCTTTTTTGTTACATAGTTTCACCAGTTTTTGAAAAAATTCTCTCAGAGGGTACTGAGGTAGCAGGGATCACTAAATATTTCAATAATAAGTTGAATAATTTACCAAGCAAAATTTTATGTTTGACCCAAAAGGTCCTTTTTTTGACCAAGCCATGTAAATAACTATACTCGTGTGTTGTTCGGCGTTTGATATGTACGTTATAGAATGGTTGTCATCAATATCTCTTGGTAGATGATGGACCATCGTGTCTACAGAAACAGGTAATTAATGTTTTGTCCATAAATTCCATATTGGCCATTACAGTGTCTTAATCTTTGAATTGCCATGAATGGAATACGAGGAGAAATTAGTCTTTCTGAAATCAAGTCTAGTGGTGGCAGATGATTAGGCATGTCTGGATATTTAAAGCCATTATATGTAGCCATAGTTGGTATGTTATTTCGAGACAATGATGACCTGCATGTACCACATAAATTAATTATTGGGATTTTTGGTATAATTGAATTTAAAATCATTTGATATTTTGAAGAGGGAGATTTTAAATCTCGCTGAAATCACAATCTGTCGCACACTGAACAAGCATGTCCAAAAGAATTATAAAAAAATGTAATTTTCACCCGTTGGTGAGTTCATTTGAGACGACCATAATATGGGTATGGCCAAGATTCTACGTCATTGTCATCATAATCATTAGTAGATGAAATTCTGTTGAAAGAATTATTCTCCGAAGATAGACTATTTTGAGAGCCGTTGTCATCGGTTGTATCTAAATTATTTTCGAGATTTGCTGCTAAACAATCAGCAATATTGAAATTATTAGATTCAGTCTCCAAGTTTAGTTTTTGTCTTTCACGGTAATTTCTTGCACGCTCAGCATTTGTTAACGGTACCGGGGAGAGTGTTAATATCGCATAGCGATTATTTTGAAGTTGTTGGTCTATTTTTTATAGCACGATAATTTCGTAAACGTTCAGCTTCTGTTACACGTGCAGGAGATGATGCTTCTATTTCATTAAGTTTATTTCCAATTTCTTTTTGTTTTTGTCTTTCACGGTAATTTTTTGCACGTTCAGCATTTGTTAACGGTGCCGGGGAGGGTGTTAATATCGCATTGGAATGATTATTTTGAAGTTGCTGCTCTTTTTTTTAGCACGATAATTTCGTAAACGTTTAGAATCCGTTACACGTGCAGGTGTTACCGATACTCTATAATCTTGACTCGTTGATGGTGCGGGAGAACACGGCTGATAAACTTCAGCTTGAACCACGATTAGTTTGCGTTGATTTTCAGCTACTACATGTTCAGTTAATTTTCTTTTTTTTTTATTTTCATCTGAAGAATTTGGTTCGCCTGAATCCTCAATATTCTCAATGTTTGGAATTCGTTCTGCCATTTCTGTTCGATTATCTGATATTTTTCATCCGATTATGTGCTATTTATAATAATAATAAAATAATGATTAAAATAATGAATGTTCATTTACATTTATGTAAATACAGCAGACGAATTCAGGAGAGAAACTACGAAAAAAATATTAATTAATCTAAAAATGAGAAGAAGTATCCGGAATTATTTATTATTGACAGTTTTATTATTTTTTTTATATTTTTATTCCAGAAAATAGATTTGCGAGTGAATTAATCAATTAATAACAATTAATTAAATATACTAGATCTACTGATATTGGGCTCTCAGTATAGATGCTATAAGAATCGATCATTAATTATTCATATTAATTAGTATGGGACAAGATAGATGAATCTATTTTTTATTTTGCAACGTTTATATAATATTAACGACCACCACTTACCTCGCAACGCTTGTTTCTCTTTTGGATTAATTAATAATAACCGAACTGCGAATTAACAAACACGGCGGCCGGCGGGTAAAAGGCACTGACGTCGTCTACCCGCGGACGTGTGTGCATGAATGTGTGCTACGATATGACGTAACCGACGACCGTCGACCGAACGGATTGGCGAACAACGACGACGGCGAATTGGCACACCTAGTTCGAACTCGAGATTATTATTTCGGTAATATTATATTGTAAATTATAATCATTAGGTAAAATAAAAATACCTACTATTTTTACTAAATCCAGTCGTACGTAGTACGTACAAAAATCCAAGTAACCATTAAAATTTAAAATATTAAAATAGGAACTACTTATTACTTAATAACAATATTATTAAACTAACCTAACAATGGCTAAAAGCACACTGGATACGTGCACAACTTAGCCACCATGGGAATGTGGGCCGCCGCCGCCGCCACTTCCACCCACCCACCAATCAAAAAACCGGCTCGCCGCATTACCTGGACCTTTAATCACAAGTCGCAATTGCGTGATTATGATATTATTATTATCATCGTCGTCGCAGGCGCGGATCCAGGAATATTTTTTTGGGCGGGCCTGTAAATTTAACCAAATATGATAATGCAGTAAAATTAAGATTTAATAAAGAATAATTTTCATTTAGCTATAAATTGTAAAGGAATAGCTTTACGCACTCAATTCATGTATTAGTATATAAGTATTATTATACTCGGAGAGGCAGTTCTCCTTGAGTTGTTATGGTCTCCTAGACGTAACCTCATAGTTAGAAACTATATCCTATTTTGGCAAACTAATCAAGCGGAGCGGCCAACAACAAGTCACGAGCGGCGGTTGCGAGAATAACAACTTAGCTACAACCAGCTACATACACCGCCCCGTCCATGCGCAGGATCCATCAAAGGAACCGACATCATATATAGGAGGGCTGGAAACACAGTAAAGACAGATGTACCTGGACCAGCAACGCAGAAGCGACTTCACGCCACTAGCCATATACACGACGACGACTACTACTACTATTACCACGACATTTTATATCTGTTCTAATAAAACATTGTATTATAAATCTAATTTGGCTACCATTATTTCCAAATCATCTACATAGAGAATCCCTGAAGGGGCAGCACATAACACTGGCGCAGTCGGTAGGATATTCATTCAAAGGAGGCAACCGTCAAAGGCTACAGTCAACAAGGAGGAATTGATCACTCTTCCAAGGCGACAACTCTGAAGAAGAACCTATATACAAAACAAATAAGTCACGTTGCAGCACCGTCAAATTCATCAGCATGTCATCAGCATCAAGGAACACCGCTTTATTGTGAGTGAATAACTATTTTAAATTTGTTACATAGACGTATGCAACATAATTAAAACAAAAGTATTGTTAAGTAGTCGAGCATAGGTATATTGGCGTAAAACGTAATATTTTTTGAATTTATTGAGGGCGTATTATTGAATTATTATTGAAGTTTTATTGAATTAAAGGGTATTATTGAATTATTATTGAAGTTTATTGAATTAAAGGGTATTATTGAATTATTATTGAAGTTTTATTGAATTAAAGGGTATTATTGAATTATTATTGAAGTTTTATTGAATTAAAGAGTATTATTGAATTATTATTGAAGTTTTATTGAATTAAAGGGTATTATTGAATTATTATTGAAGTTTTTAAAGGGTATTATTGAATTATTATTGAGTTATTATTGAAGTATTATTGAATTAAAGGGTATTATTGAATTATTATTATATTAAAGGGCAATTATTGAATTATTATATTATGAGAAACGTATTAAATAAGTGGTGAAGTGATTTATGGACAAAGAAGGTACATCTCCCTTGAACGTAGCTAATTCATTGTATGACACTAGTGTAGAAGACGAATTAAACGAAACGAATAGACAAATTGAATTATTAAGCCCGATTAGAAGCCCAGCCCAGTTGAAAACCCAGTTAGAAGCCCAGTTAAAAGATAACCCAAGTAGAAACCCAAGCCCAGCACTTAAGCCCACTACGCGTAGCACAGTTACAGAGAGTTTTGAATTTCAATCATTAGATTATACAACTAAAAAGCGCGCAAAGAAAATGGTGGTTATAAGATTAGAAGACGCTTTTAAATTAATACCACTATGTACAGGAATAGACGATATTTATCAATTTATAAATGCATGCGACATGGCAGTAAGCTTAGTAGAAGAGGCAAATGCACCAACGTTAGTCAAATATATTACTACAAGGTTAACAGGTAGAGCATTAGAAATGATTAAATATAAAAACGTGTCGAAGTGGACATATATAAAAAGTTATTTAACAGACGCATTCGAGGTCACCGCTACGGCTTCAACCTTACAAATACAATTAAATTCTATTAGGATGCACAATAACGAAGATGTAAATGATTACTGCCATAGAGTAGAAAAGTTATATTACCAACTATGTACCGCCAGTACACTAGGTAAAATAGATACAGAAGCAAAAATTATACATGAAACACTTAAAGAACAAACGTTAGCAAACTTTATTAAAGGATTAGTAGAACTGATTAGAACAATAGTGAAATCACGTAATCCGAAAACCCTTGAAATGGCTAAACAGTTATCAAAAGCTGAAGAGGTCGAATATAATACGGAAAGGGATAATTACAGGCGTAGAAATGAAAATTCAAACAACAGAGGTAGTTTTTCACGTAACAATAATAATAACTATCAGAGAACGACTAATACGAATTACAATAACAGAAACAACGGAAATTTTCGATCAAATAACTTTACGAAACCGAATAATTTTACGCGAACAAATAATTACCAACGAACAGATAACTTTTCGCAACCAAATAATACTAACAGGCCAGTAATAAAATGCTATAATTGTAATGGAAATCATTATGCATCACAGTGTAGAAACAATCCAAGAACTAACTATTCAAATAACAGTAGCAACAACCGTCCACCTAATAGAAACAATTTTACGCAACCACCAACGAACTATAATATACAAGTAGCAACATGTACATATTGCAATCGAAACGGGCATAATATTAATGCATGTTACAAAAAACGAAACGATGAAAGTAGACACGACAATAACTCGGGAAACGCCAACGTATCGAACGAAGGGTGCGGTACTCGTTCGATAAACCAGATTATCGCAGAACAACCAATGCACGATGCTACCACATCGTTACAACTATAGAAAATAACCATATAACATTTACCTCGTCCGCTGCTAAAACAAAAAAATTACATTTAATGATAGATACAGGTAGTCAGGTAAACATACTCAAAATAAATTGCTTGCGCGAAGATTTAGAAGTAGACGAAACTCAAAGAATAAATTTACGTGGGATAAACGAGGACCTCATTCAAACCATAGGGAAATTAATAATACCAATAGAATTAAACGGAAAAAATATCAGTACAGAATTTCATATAGTAGGAACACGATTTCCAATTCCCAAGGACGGTATTCTAGGAAACGAGTTTCTCTCAGCTAATAATGTAATAGTAGATGTAGCAAAAAACAAGTTGATTATCCAAACGACCTCCCATTCACCAACAATGGCTAATGAAATCGTAGAGGAAACCAGTCCTATCAAATTAAAACCACGAACCGAAACTATTATAGGAATTTTGATAGCCGACCCATTAGTTGAAAACAAGAATATTTTAATACACAAACAACAATTAGTAAAGGATGTGTTTTGTAGTAATACAGTGTCCATCGTTAGCAACGGTAGGGCAATAGTTAGCATGTTGAACATATCAGAAGAAATAAAGACTTTAACCAACACTGATTTAAACAAAATACTTTACGATACTGAGTACGAAATATATTCAGTAGAAACAAAAAACAATCACAACGAACGTATAGCAAAACTAAAACAAATGATAATAACTGAACACATGGACGAAACTGAAAAACAATCTATTTATGAGATATGTGAACGATACAATGACATATTTCATATGGAAGGGGATATTTTAACTTTTACAACCGCGGGTACACACTCTATTAAATTAAAGCAGGACCAACCACCCATATATCGTAGACTTTATAGATTACCTCACGCACAACAAGACGAAATAAACTCGCAAATTAAAAAAATGGAAGAAAATGGAATTATTGAGAATTCTAGGAGTCCCTGGAATTCCCCCTTGCTGTTAGTACAAAAGAAAATGGATAATTCAGGCAAACAAAAATTCAGAGTAGTGGTAGATTTTAGGGCACTTAATGAGGTGACCATAAATGAATTTCACCCTTTGCCAAATATTACAGAAATACTAGATCAGCTAGGAAACAGCCAGTTATTCAGTAGTCTCGACTTGTCTTCGGGGTTTTATCAAGTGATGATGGACAAAGACTCACGGGAGCTAACGGCCTTTTCGACTAACCAAGGTCACTGGCATTTTAAACGAATGATTCAGGGAATGAAGACGAGTCCCGGAACTTTCCAAAGAATTATGAATTCAGCCTTAGCAGGTTTAATAGGAATTAAATGCTTAGTATATTTAGACGACATAATTGTATACGGGAAAAATTTGTATGATCATAACGAAAAGCTAATAGACGTTTTCGAGCGACTAAAAATTAACAATTTGAAATTACAACCAGACAAGTGTAATTTCTTAAAAAGAGAATGTATATACTTAGGACATGTCATTACGAAGGAAGGGATAAAACCAGATGAGCGTAAATTAAAAGCAGTAATAGAATTCCCAGAACCAACAACAGTAAAAAACATAAAGTCGTTTTTAGGATTAAGCGGTTATTACAGGAAGTTCATAAATTCATATAGCGCAATAGCAAAACCATTAACTAATCTTTTAAAAAAGGACACTAAATTCGTATGGAGTAACGAGTGTCAAAAATCATTCGATACCTTGAAAACAGCGTTATGCTCCGAACCAGTTCTTAAATATCCTGATTTTACAAAAACCTTCTTATTAACTACGGACGCGAGCAACAAGGCGCTCGGAGCCATATTATCTCAAGGTGAAATAGGTAAAGATTTGCCAGTTTGTTATGCATCACGCACATTAAATAAAAGTGAGAGCAACTATTCAACAACCGAATTAGAATGTCTTGCAATAATTTTTGGAGTTAAGCAATTTAGACCATACCTATATGGTAGGAAGTTTATAATACTTAGTGATCATCGTCCACTAACATGGCTCTTTAATTTAAAAAATCCACTATCAAAACTAGCTCGATGGAGAATACAGTTAGAAGAGTACGAATATGAAATACGCTACAAAGCCGGAGTACTTAATTCTAATGTAGACGCACTTACGCGAATGTATTCAATTCAGGAAATAAAAAATGAAACATATGAACAATTTCTCGAAAAAATAGAAACACAACTCGTTACGAATAATAACGTGAAAGAAACTATAGGTACACTAATAGAATCACCAAAAGAATATAATATAGTGTCAGAAATTGCAAGGCAATATAACTTTAGAACAGGAACAAATTACCAATTAAAAAAACAATTTGGAAACGGTGCATTGTTACCGCTCAGTAAAGTAATAGGGGACACGCCTTATTACAAACAGGAAAATAGATTCATAATATTCCTAGTAACAAAAAATAGAGATCGGCAGAAAACAACCTACGAAAACATGTATACATCATTAGTAAATTTGAAACTACTTTGTGAAGAAAACAAATTAAAAAAACTAGCTATGTCCAAATTAGGCGAACATGACGACTTAGAATGGGAAAAAATAAGGTCAATGATACGATACATATTTCGTAAAACAGGTATAGAAATCATTATATGTGCAGGTATAGAATATACTAAGGAAGAAAAGGCGATTATTTTAAAACAGTTTCATGATTCAAAACTCGGGGGTCATTTAGGCGTTAACAAAACTATTAAACGTATTCAAAAACAGTTTATATGGAGAAATATGAAGGGGGACGTTTAGAAATATATAAAGAATTGTACATCGTGTCAGGTGAATAAGGTATCAAATCGGCATATCAAACAACCAATGGCTATTACGTCTACAAGTTCAAAACCATTTGAAAAGATATTTATGGATATAGTAGGGCCTTTGCCGACAACATTATCTAATAATATTTATATTTTAACTATGGAAGATGATCTAACGCGTTACACTTTGGGAGTTCCAATTCCTGACCAAAAAGCGAACACGGTCGCGGAAGCCTTTGTTATACACTTCGTTTGTGTACATGGCATACCAGGAACGATATTAACTGATCAGGGCACCAATTTCCTTAGTAAAACGTTTGCTGAAGTTTGCAAGTTATTAAAGATAGAAAAAGTTAACACCACGCCTTTTAGGCCACAGGGCAATCCTGTTGAACGTGCTCATAGGACCTTAGCTGAGTACTTACGACATTATGTAGACAAGAATTTAAATAATTGGGATCATTTATTACCTTTTGCATTTTTTGTATATAATTCGACAGTACATTCATCTACTAACTTCCAGCCATACGCACTAGTTTATGGACGCACATTGGAGGTACCAATTAAATTAAAAACCGAGCCAGAACCACGATACAATTACGACGATTACTTATTTGATTTAAAAGAAAACATGCAAGTTTCACATAAGATAGCTAGAGAACAATTAGTTAAAAACAAAATAAAAAGTAAAGAAAGATACGATAGGAAAGAAAATCCACAAGAAATACATGTTAAGGATTTAGTACTCTTAAAAGATAATAATCATAGAACAAAACTCGATCCATTATGGTTAGGGCCATACGAAGTCATAGCAATAGTAGGAAATGAAAATGTAGTTATACAGCGTGGGCGGCGTAGCATCACTGTTCATAGGAACAATGTTAAAAAATATTATAGTGATGCACAATCCGATTAAAATATATATTATATATATAGTTAATTATACTTAATTAACGTGTAAATTATTAATTTGATTAAAAAAAAAAAAAAACTAAATAAGAAGCGTAATACAAGCAATGTAGGACTAAAACATTTCTTTTAAATTCCTTAAGCAAAAAAAAAAAAATATAAATTATAGATAAATTTTAATTTTAGGGACAGACAAAGGGAATTCATTTTGGAACTAGAAATCGCACTCCAACAAGAATTACACGAAACATATACTATAGGGCCGGAGAACACACCGAGGTGTTTTATAGGTCATATCAATACTGCAAATAATAACGTTGAAGAACCTTTCACAACTCTCGAAATAACTAAAATAATAGAAATTATTACTAATATTATGTATGATTTGTCACCAAATTCAGTAACGTCAGTAGATACATTATGTAAACGACTAACAAATTATATGAAACTTTTATACGATCCAAGGGATATACTAGATTACGATAGATGGTTTTAAGAAAATATATACATATAAGATAATAAAATAAGGTAGTTAGTTTAATATAAATATAATTTTATACTTTTAGATTGGTGATGATGATTGGTTGTCTAGTCAAATCTGACGAAATAAATACATCAGAACACTTTAAATATACGCCTTATGGAAATGGCAAGGGATTATATTACGAAAATTTAGGACCTACTAGGATTATAGGGGCTGAATATAAACTTGTAACATATTTTTCGCTAAAGGAGTACAATACAAAATATGATTTATTGGGGGAAAAAATGAAAAATATCACAAAAATATGTACCGATCAAAAACATATCGATTTATGCGGGAAATACCAGATAGTAATAACGGATTTATACAGCGAAATAAGTAAACAAAAAGAACGTATGTATTTGTCATTAGGAAGTGGTATGGAACAATTCGATAATAAGCAACGGAAAAGAAGGGGGTTAGTAAACATAATAGGTAACGCTATGTACACGTTATTTGGCGTATGCGATGATAAATGCACTAAGAAGACACGGGAAGCTATAAAACAAACAGAAGAATCGGGGGCTAATATACTACACATAATGAAGGCTCAAACAACAGTAGTAAAAACAATAGTAAAAAATATAGGAAATACGTTAGAACAAACCGAACAATTATATAGAAATATTTCTACTAAGGAACAACAATTATACGTAAGAATGTTACAAATACAAACTAGAACTGACGATGTTTTAGACTTATTAATGGCAGGAGAAGTAGGTACATAATTTATACACAATAATCACAAATCAATACGCCTACGAAACTCAAACGTTAGGACAAATAGTAACAGCCGCTAGAGAAGGAATAATACACCCAAGTCTTATGACACCGCAAGAATTAGCATCAACTTTAAAAGCAATAGAACTAACAATTAAGAAACAATATAGCATTCCTATGGGAACAAAAGCTTCGGAATTAAATGAATTTCAAAAAATTACTAAAATGAGTATTTACTATGAAAACGATAATTTAGTATTCATTACAAAAATACCGTTAGTTATTGACATTGAACTTACATTATACCATTTAATACCTATACCAATAATCCATGTTCAAAATAATACTGAAGGGTGGTATCTTCCAACAGTTACTTATAACAATATTGCAATAACTAAAGATAGAAAACGATTTACTACATATACAGACAAACAATTGGATGACTGTACAGAGACTACAATATATAGAATATGTAGAACACCACAGCCAATCCAAGAAAACAGCGAACGTCAACCATGCGAATTACAACTATTCAAAGGACCTGATACTACTTCTAATCAACGGAACTGTGCAATCGAAAAATTTAATCTACAAAGAAACATATACCATAAATTACGAAACAAAAACACCTGGTTACATGTGGAAAGTGAAGCACTGACCGTAAGTTGTACAGATATGATCGAGCCATTTACGCTAGATACTAATAAAATTGGAGAAATAACTATCGTGAACAATAATTGTCAAGTATTTACACAAGATGCAGTACTAACCGCCACAGAAGAAATTACCAACACGAATTATAAGGATTTCATACCTACAACTAACATAAAAAGCATTTTAGAGAAGATACCTGAACACATACATAGATTCGAAGTAAATAAAGAATGGGGAGACAATCCAAATATACAATTAACGGATCTACACGGCGTATCCAAGTCCTTGGATGAAGTACAACAAATGATAGACCAAGAAGTTTTAAGAGAACAAAGCCAAAAGCATCAGTTTATACACAGTAACTTACTATATGTAACAATAGTATTAGCAGCACTATCTCTCGTACTCATAATAGCAATATATATATTAATTAAATGCAAATATATTAGTGATGAACAAGTAATAGATATACCCAGAAGGATAGTTAAATATAGACCATCAAATAGAAGTGACTACATAAGGGGGTTTGAAGAGACACCATTCACTCCACCACCGTCACCAAGATAAAATTTTTATAGAAAAAAATAAATAAATAAAAAAAAATATATATAATAATAAATAATAAGTTAATTAATTAATATTAATAATAATTATAATAGTAATGCAATCAAATAATATAATTATGTTTCAGAAAACAAACAAGAGAACGTCAAAATAAAATATACGTTAACCATTAAATTAAAATTATAAACATGGGCGAAAATGCACAAATATCTTTAGATTATTCATTTACATTACATGCAATCGATTTTATTAAGGAATTAAAGGAAGTATTATTAACTAGTGCGCATATTCAATTAATACAAAGAAACATAGTATACGTAAGCTGTTTTGAACACCATGTACTAGAAGCAAACAATAGAATGCCCGTACCATTATCAGAAGAAGAATTAGATTTAGTGATGGTTCCTTTGACCACTTATCTTCATCCATTTTGTAACCTTACACGTCCAAATAGATCAATTTGTTTAACTATAGGTGCAGTATTAGATCAATTAATTAATAGACGTATCATTACTACCGATTTCTTTTTATAAATAAATCCTTGTAAAAAAAAAAATAAATAAAAAAAAAAAAAATAATAATAAATAAATAAATAAATAAGAATAAATCAAATAAATAAATAATAATAATATTAAATAAATAATAACATAAATTATAAATACGTACAAATAGAAAAAAATAATACGTAAAAATAATATTTCATAAGTAATATTAACAGAAATTAGAATAGTAGTAATATTAACGTAACTATCGTAATAAATAATGAAATTTTAACTATTTCAGAGTATAAGAAGAAACGAAATATAAATACACGTAAAAGTTTAATATATAAAGATTTTAACAGAGACAAACATGAACGAAAACATACCATTGTCGGCAGAACTACCATTGACACTACAAGCAATAGAATTTTTCAGAGAGCTGAAAAACGAATTATTAAACGGGCAGCACAATCAGTTCGTCCGGGGGGATATGATTTGTGTAGGATGTTTTAAACGACATGTCATAGAGGCTAATAGGAGAATGACTATGCCGTTTACACAACGTATTTTAAATCAAGCTATGGTACCGGTAACTGCATTTATACACGCAGTAATTGTTAACCCTAGGGCGGATAGTTCAATCTGTGTAGAAGTCGGAATGCTTCTAGAGCAACTAATCTCACGACGTATATTATCCACGGACCATATATTCGAAGAGTAAAACATAATAACAACAACACAGGAAAATTAAATATAGTAGTAATATGTAACTATAGTAATAATAATATGCATACATTTAATATTTTATATATATATTCTAGCTCTCAAATCCGTTTTTTCATAATGGATTTCGAATTCACTATGATCAATAGGACCGAAATATTATTGGTATCCGGCGCCATCTCCAACAGTTTAGAAAAATATAAACCGATGAAACTGGAAGGGAATCCTCTTGTACTTACACAAGACGATAAGTTAAGGAGGTTCCGGCGCCGTGACTTGGGAAAAGTTGTGCAAACAATCAAAAGGGTATTCCGGAGTAAACCAAACTTGACCACACCATTGTTGGACCAATTATACAAAAGTATAACCCATCAGGGGGAGTCGACTTTGTCAACGGTATACCTACAGAAATATTTGCACATCGATAACAGGGAGCCAATAATAGTTTTTTGGAACGGAACAACAGATCTAACAATTGTAAAAAGATTAAGATTAAGGGGTATTTTAGCGTTTTTAAATATAACGGCGTACAGTGATAGGAATAATAATGAATTTAATTTAAAACTAACTAACATAGAAACAAGAGAAACCTTATATTCAGGTTACATAGGAAAACTTAATAAAAACGGCAGGATGTTAAACTTATTAGAAGCACATGAATTGGTGTGCAATACGAATCATCATATCACGCATTGTCACGATCCAATTGCTGATGTAATTTTAACCAAATGCGTTTTTGACTATGTAGTCACGAAAATAAGGCCGATATATTTGTATAGACTAGGTAGAAAATATAGAAAAAAAATAAATATATATAGAGATTTTTAGGATAATTTCATGGTGAAGGTAATTACGTAGACTTAACACAGTTATATTATTTTAGATTTATCGAAGAATTAAAAAAAATATTAAGCACCGAAGTACATATTTATAAACTTAAGGAAAATAAGATGGAACCGGTATGCTTTAACTGGCACATATTAAAAGCAAACAAAAGATTAAACGAACGTTATGATTTCAAAAAATTAAATAAGATAACCAGAAATATTGAACTCTTTATGAATGACCATTGTAACGGAGAATGTAAGGAATTACTTAAATTAATAGAGAAAACAAGAGATCCAAGCTATATACTCGAATATCCTAAGTAAATGAAATTATGTTGACATATATGTGTAACAATTTATTATATTATTCACATAACTTATCAATTGGTGGAAGATTTATTATAACTAACAAATATTGTATTCAAAAGGGGAAATATAAACTTATATTATATAATAAACTAAACATTTTAACACTTCTAATATTATAATTTCAGGTAATCAAAATTTATATTATTATGTATTCAAATTTTATCATATAAAAAAAAAAAGAAGAACACAATGTAATTAAATAATATTGTAAATTACATTATAAATGTAAAATATGTATAACAAATTGTAACCTATTATAACAAAATTGTAAATGTAAAACATATATATATCTATCAATTATTGTAACTTGTTATAAACAAGATTGTAATGAAATGTAAAAATTATAACAAATTGTAAATGTCAATGTATACCAAATTGCAAAATCAACTACTGTTGACTATAGAACTTAAATAGTATTGTTAAAGATTCTTAACCTTACAGGCTAATAATCTTTTTTTTGGCAGGGAGGTGTAAAGGAATAGCTTTACGCACTCAATTCATGTATTAGTATATAAGTATTATTATACTCGGAGAGGCAGTTCTCCTTGAGTTGTTATGGTCTCCTAGACGTAACCTCATAGTTAGAAACTATATCCTATTTTGGCAAACTAATCAAGCGGAGCGGCCAACAACAAGTCACGAGCGGCGGTTGCGAGAATAACAACTTAGCTACAACCAGCTACATACACCGCCCCGTCCATGCGCAGGATCCATCAAAGGAACCGACATCATATATAGGAGGGCTGGAAACACAGTAAAGACAGATGTACCTGGACCAGCAACGCAGAAGCGACTTCACGCCACTAGCCATATACACGACGACGACTACTACTACTATTACCACGACATTTTATATCTGTTCTAATAAAACATTGTATTATAAATCTAATTTGGCTACCATTATTTCCAAATCATCTACATAGAGAATCCCTGAAGGGGCAGCACATAACAAAATATAATAATAATTAAAAAAAATATATATACATTGAAATACAGTTACATTGAAAAATTTAACCTTCTTAACTTATTACTAGCAAATTCATTTAAAATTTCGTCTGGATTTTGTATTAACTCTTCATTTTTTTCTCGTTCAATCGATAGCAGAGCTAGGTTGTGTAAACGTTTTCCGGTCATGGTCGATCTATTATACGTTTGAATTCTCCTCATTGTAGAAAAACTCCATTCAGCTGTAGCACTTGAAATTGGAATAACTAAAATTCGTCTGTACATTTCTTCTATTATATCTGTAAGAATGATGCTTGACGCGGTACGCAGCAGCCACCAGTACAAAGTAAAGGTACCGCAGCGACCCGTCTACACTTTTCGTCAACCGCCACTACGGGCTACAGCGCGACAACGCCAACTCCCCCACCGCGCCACAAAGGCACAAGGTGGGACGGGAAGGCGAGTCGCGTAGAACGAGTACCGGCCGTCGTAAACTAGTCAGTCAGTGATGGTAAGTTGAAGGGAATTTCCCGGATGCAGGGAAATTTGGTTGAAATTTTTGCAAACGGGAATGCAGGGAAACTAGAGAAAAAATGACATTAAAACGGGAAATTTTGTGACTGTACATTTATTGAAATTTTTTAATCATTTTATAAAATTTTTTTTTTTTAAGATTCTTGATAATATTATAATCTAATACTATAATTTTTATAAAAAATGTCAGTATCACAAAATGTCCCATAATGATTTTATTATCCACGACGTTACCACACTATTACCCATAGATCATATTTAGTATCTATGTATTATCTTATATCTAAATACCGTTTTGGTAGCAGCTGTTGCCACCGATTAAAAGTACAGTTCGTTGATAAGTGATAACAGATTAAATGATATTGTTTTTCGTTAATCGTTTTTAGTTTTTACGTTTTTAAGATAGTTAGGATTTTAGATATTTATTTTAGTTAGATCTAACTACCCATACAAGGTTTTTAAATTATATAATGGATTCCGGTTCTGACCAAGATCTAGAATCTCAACCTGGGCCATCGACTCCTAAAAAAAAAGAGCTCAACGTAATGAACTAACCAAAGAGGAAAAAAAGAGAAATCAGATTAAATTATTTCGACATGAATGGTTAAACTTAAAAGATTTTAAGTATTGGCTACAAGAATTACCCAACGACAAAGCTAAATGCAAATGCACAGCTTGCAATATTATCCTTGTGTGTGGGAAAAGTGAGTTAGAGAAGCACAGTCAAGGGAAAAAACATATATTAAAAATATCCGTAAAGGGATTGAGGGGAACACCAACTATGGACATTTTCAAACCGAATCCTAAATCAGTTAAAAAATAAAATTAGAAAATGATATCAAACGTGCGGAGATTAAGTTAGCTGCTTTTTTTGCAAATCATAATGTTGCGTTCCAAGCAGTTGATACCTTGACACCTATCTTGCATGATATATTTCATGATTCAAAAGTAGCACAAGGTCTTCAACTGCATCGAAAAAAATGTACGAGCATTATAAATAATATTCTTGCACCAGTTGAAATCGAAGAGACTATAGATATTATTCGTAAATGCCCCTTTTTTGTGCCGGTAGATGAGAGCACAGACATTTGTACTCATAAATTTCTTTGTGTTCTTGTACACTATGTTCATCCTGACTATGGAACTATTCACACAAGATTACTTGAATTAGTTAGAATAGATGCAACAGACTGCAGTGCATTAAAAATGTGTGAAGAATTCAAAATCTGTTTGAGTAAAAAAACAAATTCCAATAACAAATTTGATTGGAGTGGCAAGTGATGGTGCCAATGTAATGGTTGGTAAACATAACTCATTTTTTGCACATTTAAAAAATGATCTCCCAAATCTTGTGCTAATGCAGTGTATTTGCCACTCAGCTGCTCTAGTTGCTAGCAAAGCAGCAGCAAAACTACCTCGTTCACCTGAAGATTTAATTAGATCGGTAATTATGAAGTTTATCACATATTTTTGTAAAGTATTAATTTTGTTTTAGAAGCCTGAACATTCATAAAGATTATAAGTTTAATAGCTGTCTTTATTTTCAGGTAGCAACTTACATTTCGGGTAGTGCTAAACGTACTGCAATTCTTCAAGACATTCAACAGTTTTTTGGTGAAGAAAAGAAAAAAATATTGAAGCTAGCAGACACTAGATGGCTGGCGATGCACCAATGTGTAGTAAGGATGTTAGAATGCTGGAATAGTTTAACACATTATTTTCTTGTAGCTGTAAATGAAGATCACTTGAAAAGTGCAGAAACGATACTAGATACGTTAAACAACAACGTAGTCAAGGCATACTTTTATTTTCTAAAATATTCTTTAAATTTTTTCAACTCGTTTAATGCCATGTTTCAAACTAAAAACATTATTATTCACGAAATCTACGGACATTTAATTAGACTCTATAAAACATTTGCACAAAACTTTATAAAACCTGAATTTCTCATAACTGATGAAATAGATAAAATTTCTTTTTCAAATCCCAATATGTTTTTACCAGAGTCTGAAATATTTGTTGGTACTGAATGTGAAGATTTTATCAAACATCTTCCTAGAACAATAATAAGCGAATTTAAAAATACATGCTTGACTTTTTATATTAAAGCTGCTGAAGAAATACATATTAGACTACCAATTCACAACCTTTTTTTTAAAGAATTTCAATTTTTAGACCCAAATATATGTCTTGATCCTACTAAAAGAAATATGATCACAGATTTACCATTAACGAGGGATAAATTTCAACATTTTATTGACAAAAATAAAGTTGTAGAAGAATGGCGTGAAATATTATATTTCTACAGCAAAGAACAAGTATTGAAATTAAAAAACTTGGATATCCCAGGATTTTGGCAGGAGATAAGTAAAGCAAAAGATTTTTCTAGTGATATTTTAAAATTTTCCAACATTTGCACCTTAGCAAAACTAGTTTTGTCCTTACCACATAGTAATGCCTCAGCTGAGCGTATCTTTTCTGTTTTAAATGATGTCAAAACCAAGAAGAGAAACCGACTTGGAGACAACACTGTCAATGTAGTTACTGTGATCCGTTCATCATTTCAAGACAAAAACCAAACGAGTGCAAGCTTCAAAGTAACTAATGAGCACATAAAGTTACATAACCAGAATATTTACAAAAAAGACTAAACTTTTTTTTGTTGTTTTTAATATAAAATATTTTATCATTTAATTTGTGATATTTGTAAGCATCATAAAGGTCCTACGTTTTTTTTAAGTTTTTATTATTATTTTTAACTACATAAAAATGTTACTTTTTTTTAATGTGTGATATGTGTGAACATCGTAAAGGTCCTATGTTTTTTTTAAGTTTTTATTATTATTTTTAAATTTATAAAAATGTTACTATTTTTTACTTAGTGATATGTGTGAACATCGTAAAGGTCCTACGTTTTTTTTAAGTTTTTATTATTATTTTTAAATACATAAAGTGTTACTATTATATTAAATATATAAAATTGTTATTTTAATACATTATGATTGATGTAACTCAAATAGAAATAATATTGATCTCAGTAAAAGTTAAATTGAGTGCAATATACATACAAGGTGTATGGCATATTTAAATAAATATTTGGAGTTGTAGGTAATAAATATATAAATAATAAACCAGAGATCTTGGCAAAAGTAGTTTGAAGCAGATAGTTGAATTTTGTATTTATAAATATTAATGTATTAAATTAAACAAAGTACAACAGACAACAGTAGAGTGTAGACAGTAGTCACTAAGTCATTAGTACTTAGTAGTGTAAACTACAGACTACAACTGGGTAGTGGGTACTATAATATAGATCAGTGTCTAAATAGTATCATTATACTCTGTTGTAGGTTTTTATTTTAGATAATAATGAAAAATGTTTTTATAATCCACTAGATGGCGCCACCGAAGGGAAATTTTGAGTAAAAACGGGAAATTTTATAGCTCCTGGTGGGAATTTAGCTGAAGCATCCATACCAACACTGTAGTCAGTTGTGAAACCCCTGTTTTTCCGACAGCCTGCCACATGCCGTGCGCTCACACCACGACAGCAAAGAAAAAACCTAACTAATTTTTTTCGCTATAAACCATTCGCCGTCCGTTGTTCTTTTTTTTTCTCTTGTTATATATATATATTTATACCTACGTGCATCCTGTACGGGATAAAATAAAAATTAACCTCCACCACCATAGTTGTGTTTAATTTGAACGAACGTGTGTGCCATCCACACACACTACCAACGACCGGCTCACCGCGGATCACTCACCACCACCGTCATAGCCGTGTCAAATTGGCTCCCCGCAGAGGAATCATCGCCTCAAGCCAGCGAAAAGGTAAGAGTCTTTCACACTGACACATACCTCGGTAGATTGCTTATATTAAGTTAGTATTAAGACTTTTAGCCAGGAGTGTGTTTGCCGGTTAGCTAGGATTCCCAGTGAACATTACGTAAGAATTATTTCTAGCACGTAACAGGGAATCCCGCGCAGCCGTGCATAACCGTGATACGGATTGGGAAGTAGTTATATAACAACCACCACCCCTCCGCAACGCCTACCTTTCGTCCCGCGACATTACCGTCGATAAGGGCGCAATACGATTGCGCGCGGTCCTTATCAGCGGTACCTTTTTAGGCGTACGATTGCGCGTGCTAAATTATTTTTACTTCTAAGCAACGTTGCCAAATACACAGATTATAGGTGCACGGTAAATATCCGGTTTGATTTCGGTTGTGGCGATCCGTACGTTATTTATTGCTTATTATTGCCGATATCAGACAAACTTTCCATCACTAAGAAGTAGGTAATTATATTTTAGACCATGGGATATTGGATCTTTTATCTTAATAATTGTAAATTCCCTCACATGTACGAATATACCTAAACTATGATCACGCATTGTGTGATACGTACGTATACATACGTCATGTCAGTTGTGTTCCTGTTCGTCTTCGTGTTTCAGCTGTCAACGTACATTTTTCGCATTTTTAATATAGTTTATATTTAATTTTTTAAAATGGAAAATGAAATTTTTATGATAACTTCAGAAAGGGGGAGTGATTTATTAGTGGTGAAGAAACACAAATTTCGACACGTCAGACAGCGGGAAGATGGAAACAACAGATGGAGGTGCTGTAAAAAACAGTGTACTTGTACAGTGTTAATGACAAATGACAATAAAATAATTATAGAAAGTTCTGGTGAGCATAGTCACCTTGTAGATTCTACTCAAAAAATCGAAAGGCAAGTTCTAAGGGAAAATTGTAAACGTAAAGCTACAAGTTCCATAACTACCTGGCCAATAAAAATAATTAGAAGTCAACTTATGAATAGCGTAAGTACCGAATTAGAATATAATGATATAAAATCAGTTAGAAAGGCTATTAATATTCAACGAAGAAAAAACTTTCCTCCTTACCCTTCATCTTTAGAAGATGCCATTACGCAATTGAACAAGTTACAAAATGAAGATTTTTTAATGTTTAGAGGGAAAAAATTTGTACATTTACCCAATGATTGCACTTTTATTTGCTTAACAACTGAAGAGAATCTTCAATGTTTGACAAGTTGCACAGATATATTTACGGACGGAACATTTGACTAAGCTCCAAAATTTTTTTTGCAATTATACACCATTCATGGCTATAAAAACGGTATTTACGTATCTTTGGTATACTTTTTTCTAAAGGATAAATTTAAAAACACATACATAAATGTATGGAAATATTTAATTAGTATATGTGAAAAGCAATCACTACTTTTTAAAATTGAAATATTACACATTGATTTTGAAATTGGTGCTATTGAAGCAACAAAAGAAGTTTTTCCGTATGTCAAAATTAAAACTAGTCAATTAGTTACAAATACTTACTTTAATAAGTAACTAGAAAAAGATAAATTCTTATTCGCAATCACAACACATTATTTCCTAAATATATTAACAATGTTCAGTCACAAATTAAAAGTTAATTTTATTTTGTTCATATTCAGTTACGGATACAGATTAATTTCTCTTAAAAGTATTGATATACTTGGTAGGTACACGGAAAATTCTTTACATACACTGCTTTTTAATATATACTATGCTACATAAGTTTCTGATTGATGTCAAGTGCTGGTTCTCTATCCCAATAATTGTTGGTCAGCAATTACATATACTAGCGTCATTACGCTTCAATGTATGACAAAACGTTGGTGTTATACACTAGGTACACTATTTGCATTGTCACAACTCATTTTTAACTAATCACTAACTTACAATTAACTTACTCGCTCATGTTACACTTACTTTATACTACATACTTACCATAGACACTACACTTTACATAATGTATAACTTATTTCAATTTCGTTACTGCTGTCTCTGATTAGATATTGGTTTTTTTCTATTTCATTTATAATACCTATGCTCACAGCTAATAATTTCTATACATTATTTATTTTTTTGTGCATTTTGTGCGTACACTACTCCTATGTACAAAACTCAACTTCTAATTCAATATTTCTCATTTCATTTCAATTGAACACTAACACACGTGCCTAGAGTTAGAGTAATGAATTCTACGGATTACTTTTGTTTGTGTTTCTTATGTACTTAAATACACTTCAACTCAATGTATTTAAACAAAACACTTTGTATTCTACATTGTAATACATTTTGCATTATGCTACTCTTTTTCATTTTTTTACACCACCACATTACTTTTGTTGACATTATGTGTGAGCATCAATTAAATAAGACTCTGTTGTTGACACTTCTGAGAACATCAACAATACACCAATGTATGCGCTACAAACATGTACCTACACAAGGATTAATGAATTTCAATTTTGTAAAATAAATCAGAAAACCGTGTTACTTTGTTACAGAACAATGCGAGAAGTGTGGGCTGGAGAAAACGCTCCCGGCAGAGATCCTCAGTTGCTTCCAAGGAGAGTGAGAATGCATTTTGTCGCCGACGGAAATGTGGACAGGAGTATTGTAGGGCCCGCCACTTTAAGTGCGAGGAAACAAGCCCGAATCATTTTTCTACATGCTGCAATAACGGTCTGATGGCCGTTTCAGGACCGCGTGTGTTGACACCTGCACCGCATTTACTACAGAGGTTGTTGGTTGAAGATTCGGTAGAAGGTAGACACTACCGAAATAACATCCGCCGGTATAACAACACTTTGGCATTTGCTGCTTTCTCCACCGACCTCAAACACACGGCGCTTGCCAGGTCGGGGACCGAATGTGTTCACTGTTCATGGGCAGGGATATTGGACAATAAGTAATGACTTGATCGGGAACGATCCTATCCAACGCAGATTCTGCCAGCTGTATTTCGTCGAATCCGGCGAGGCAAACCGGATTCGTAGGGACCAGCAGCAATTACTGCCTGCCGCACACCGTCTATTGCCAAGTGTACTCGAAGACTTAGACGGGCTGTTACGGGACATCAATCCATTCGCACAGGCTTTTGAGTAGGTAATATATTTAATTAATTTTACTGAACAATTCACATTTGCATTACACTACACTATAGACAAATCATGTTCACATTGACATTTAGTTTCTCAAAATCGGCTAGCAAGTACGCATGTCATTATTCCAATTACCAATTGTTATAATTAATTACACTATTTGATTAACCTTATCACAGTGTAGATTTACCTGCCTACTTAAACTAGGTATACATTTTGGTTGTGTATTTTTTACTTTGTTTGCATTCATACATTTTCAATTAGTTACAAATACTTACTTTAATAAGTAACTAGAAAAAGATAAATTCTTATTCGCAATCACAACACATTATTTCCTAAATATATTAACAATGTTCAGTCACAAATTAAAAGTTAATTTTATTTTGTTCATTTTCAGTTACGGATACAGATTAATTTCTCTTAAAAGTATTGATATACTTGGTAGATACACGGAAAATTCTTTACATACACTGCTTTTTAATATATACTATGCTACATAAGTTTCTGATTGATGTCAAGTGCTGGTTCTCTATCCCAATAATTGTTGGTCAGCAATTACATATACTAGCGTCATTACGCTTCAATGTATGACAAAACGTTGGTGTTATACACTAGGTACACTATTTGCATTGTCACAACTCATTTTTAACTAATCACTAACTTACAATTAACTTACCCGCTCATGTTACACTTACTTTATACTACATACTTACCATAGACACTACACTTTACATAATGTATAACTTATTTCAATTTCGTTACTGCTGTCTCTGATTAGATATTGGTTTTTTCTATTTCATTTATAATACCTATGCTCACAGCTAATAATTTCTATACATTATTTATTTTTTTGTGCATTTTGTGCGTACACTACTCCTATGTACAAAACTCAACTTCTAATTCAATATTTCTCATTTCATTTCAATTGAACACTAACACACGTGCCTAGAGTTAGAGTAATGAATTCTACGGATTACTTTTGTTTGTGTTTCTTATGTACTTAAATACACTTCAACTCAGTGTATTTAAACAAAACACTTTGTATTCTACATTGTAATACATTTTGCATTATGCTACTCTTTTTCATTTTTTTACACCACCACATTACTTTTGTTGACATTATGTGTGAGCATCAATTAAATAAGACTCTGTTGTTGACACTTCTGAGAACATCAACAATACACCAATGTATGCGCTACAAACATGTACCTACACAAGGATTAATGAATTTCAATTTTGTAAAATAAATCAGAAAACCGTGTTACTTTGTTACAGAACAATGCGAGAAGTGTGGGCTGGAGAAAACGCTCCCGGCAGAGATCCTCAGTTGCTTCCAAGGAGAGTGAGAATGCATTTTGTCGCCGACGGAAATGTGGACAGGAGTATTGTAGGGCCCGCCACTTTAAGTGCGAGGAAACAAGCCCGAATCATTTTTCTACATGCCGCAATAACGGTCTGATGGCCGTTTCAGGACCGCGTGTGTTGACACCTGCACCGCATTTACTACAGAGGTTGTTGGTTGAAGATTCGGTAGAAGGTAGACACTACCGAAATAACATCCGCCGGTATAACAACACTTTGGCATTTGCTGCTTTCTCCACCGACCTCAAACACACGGCGCTTGCCAGGTCGGGGACCGAATGGGTTCACTGTTCATGGGCAGGGATATTGGACAATAAGTAATGACTTGATCGGGAACGATCCTATCCAACGCAGATTCTGCCAGCTGTATTTCGTCGAATCCGGCGAGGCAAACCGGATTCGTAGGGACCAGCAGCAATTACTGCCTGCCGCACACCGTCTATTGCCAAGTGTACTCGAAGACTTAGACGGGCTGTTACGGGACATCAATCCATTCGCACAGGCTTTTGAGTAGGTAATATATTTAATTAATTTTACTGAACAATTCACATTTGCATTACACTACACTATAGACAAATCATGTTCACATTGACATTTAGTTTCTCAAAATCGGCTAGCAAGTACGCATGTCATTATTCCAATTACCAATTGTTATAATTAATTACACTATTTGATTAACCTTATCACAGTGTAGATTTACCTGCCTACTTAAACTAGGTATACATTTTGGTTGTGTATTTTTTACTTTGTTTGCATTCATACATTTTCAATTAGTTACAAATACTTACTTTAATAAGTAACTAGAAAAAGATAAATTCTTATTCGCAATCACAACACATTATTTCCTAAATATATTAACAATGTTCAGTCACAAATTAAAAGTTAATTTTATTTTGTTCATTTTCAGTTACGGATACAGATTAATTTCTCTTAAAAGTATTGATATACTTGGTAGATACACGGAAAATTCTTTACATACACTGCTTTTTAATATATACTATGCTACATAAGTTTCTGATTGATGTCAAGTGCTGGTTCTCTATCCCAATAATTGTTGGTCAGCAATTACATATACTAGCGTCATTACGCTTCAATGTATGACAAAACGTTGGTGTTATACACTAGGTACACTATTTGCATTGTCACAACTCATTTTTAACTAATCACTAACTTACAATTAACTTACCCGCTCATGTTACACTTACTTTATACTACATACTTACCATAGACACTACACTTTACATAATGTATAACTTATTTCAATTTCGTTACTGCTGTCTCTGATTAGATATTGGTTTTTTCTATTTCATTTATAATACCTATGCTCACAGCTAATAATTTCTATACATTATTTATTTTTTCGTGCATTTTGTGCGTACACTACTCCTATGTACAAAACTCAACTTCTAATTCAATATTTCTCATTTCATTTCAATTGAACACTAACACACGTGCCTAGAGTTAGAGTAATGAATTCTACGGATTACTTTTGTTTGTGTTTCTTATGTACTTAAATACACTTCAACTCAGTGTATTTAAACAAAACACTTTGTATTCTACATTGTAATACATTTTGCATTATGCTACTCTTTTTCATTTTTTTACACCACCACATTACTTTTGTTGACATTATGTGTGAGCATCAATTAAATAAGACTCTGTTGTTGACACTTCTGAGAACATCAACAATACACCAATGTATGCGCTACAAACATGTACCTACACAAGGATTAATGAATTTCAATTTTGTAAAATAAATCAGAAAACCGTGTTACTTTGTTACAGAACAATGCGAGAAGTGTGGGCTGGAGAAAACGCTCCCGGCAGAGATCCTCAGTTGCTTCCAAGGAGAGTGAGAATGCATTTTGTCGCCGACGGAAATGTGGACAGGAGTATTGTAGGGCCCGCCACTTTAAGTGCGAGGAAACAAGCCCGAATCATTTTTCTACATGCCGCAATAACGGTCTGATGGCCGTTTCAGGACCGCGTGTGTTGACACCTGCACCGCATTTACTACAGAGGTTGTTGGTTGAAGATTCGGTAGAAGGTAGACACTACCGAAATAACATCCGCCGGTATAACAACACTTTGGCATTTGCTGCTTTCTCCACCGACCTCAAACACACGGCGCTTGCCAGGTCGGGGACCGAATGGGTTCACTGTTCATGGGCAGGGATATTGGACAATAAGTAATGACTTGATCGGGAACGATCCTATCCAACGCAGATTCTGCCAGCTGTATTTCGTCGAATCCGGCGAGGCAAACCGGATTCGTAGGGACCAGCAGCAATTACTGCCTGCCGCACACCGTCTATTGCCAAGTGTACTCGAAGACTTAGACGGGCTGTTACGGGACATCAATCCATTCGCACAGGCTTTTGAGTAGGTAATATATTTAATTAATTTTACTGAACAATTCACATTTGCATTACACTACACTATAGACAAATCATGTTCACATTGACATTTAGTTTCTCAAAATCGGCTAGCAAGTACGCATGTCATTATTCCAATTACCAATTGTTATAATTAATTACACTATTTGATTAACCTTATCACAGTGTAGATTTACCTGCCTACTTAAACTAGGTATACATTTTGGTTGTGTATTTTTTACTTTGTTTGCATTCATACATTTTCAATTAGTTACAAATACTTACTTTAATAAGTAACTAGAAAAAGATAAATTCTTATTCGCAATCACAACACATTATTTCCTAAATATGTTAACAATGTTCAGTCACAAATTAAAAGTTAATTTTATTTTGTTCATTTTCAGTTACGGATACAGATTAATTTCTCTTAAAAGTATTGATATACTTGGTAGGTACACGGAAAATTCTTTACATACACTGCTTTTTAATATATACTATGCTACATAAGTTTCTGATTGATGTCAAGTGCTGGTTCTCTATCCCAATAATTGTTGGTCAGCAATTACATATACTAGCGTCATTACGCTTCAATGTATGACAAAACGTTGGTGTTATACACTAGGTACACTATTTGCATTGTCACAACTCATTTTTAACTAATCACTAACTTACAATTAACTTACCCGCTCATGTTACACTTACTTTATACTACATACTTACCATAGACACTACACTTTACATAATGTATAACTTATTTCAATTTCGTTACTGCTGTCTCTGATTAGATATTGGTTTTTTCTATTTCATTTATAATACCTATGCTCACAGCTAATAATTTCTATACATTATTTATTTTTTTGTGCATTTTGTGCGTACACTACTCCTATGTACAAAACTCAACTTCTAATTCAATATTTCTCATTTCATTTCAATTGAACACTAACACACGTGCCTAGAGTTAGAGTAATGAATTCTACGGATTACTTTTGTTTGTGTTTCTTATGTACTTAAATACACTTCAACTCAGTGTATTTAAACAAAACACTTTGTATTCTACATTGTAATACATTTTGCATTATGCTACTCTTTTTCATTTTTTTACACCACCACATTACTTTTGTTGACATTATGTGTGAGCATCAATTAAATAAGACTCTGTTGTTGACACTTCTGAGAACATCAACAATACACCAATGTATGCGCTACAAACATGTACCTACACAAGGATTAATGAATTTCAATTTTGTAAAATAAATCAGAAAACCGTGTTACTTTGTTACAGAACAATGCGAGAAGTGTGGGCTGGAGAAAACGCTCCCGGCAGAGATCCTCAGTTGCTTCCAAGGAGAGTGAGAATGCATTTTGTCGCCGACGGAAATGTGGACAGGAGTATTGTAGGGCCCGCCACTTTAAGTGCGAGGAAACAAGCCCGAATCATTTTTCTACATGCTGCAATAACGGTCTGATGGCCGTTTCAGGACCGCGTGTGTTGACACCTGCACCGCATTTACTACAGAGGTTGTTGGTTGAAGATTCGGTAGAAGGTAGACACTACCGAAATAACATCCGCCGGTATAACAACACTTTGGCATTTGCTGCTTTCTCCACCGACCTCAAACACACGGCGCTTGCCAGGTCGGGGACCGAATGTGTTCACTGTTCATGGGCAGGGATATTGGACAATAAGTAATGACTTGATCGGGAACGATCCTATCCAACGCAGATTCTGCCAGCTGTATTTCGTCGAATCCGGCGAGGCAAACCGGATTCGTAGGGACCAGCAGCAATTACTGCCTGCCGCACACCGTCTATTGCCAAGTGTACTCGAAGACTTAGACGGGCTGTTACGGGACATCAATCCATTCGCACAGGCTTTTGAGTAGGTAATATATTTAATTAATTTTACTGAACAATTCACATTTGCATTACACTACACTATAGACAAATCATGTTCACATTGACATTTAGTTTCTCAAAATTGGCTAGCAAGTACGCATGTCATTATTCCAATTACCAATTGTTATAATTAATTACACTATTTGATTAACCTTATCACAGTGTAGATTTACCTGCCTACTTAAACTAGGTATACATTTTGGTTGTGTATTTTTTACTTTGTTTGCATTCATACATTTTCAATTAGTTACAAATACTTACTTTAATAAGTAACTAGAAAAAGATAAATTCTTATTCGCAATCACAACACATTATTTCCTAAATATATTAACAATGTTCAGTCACAAATTAAAAGTTAATTTTATTTTGTTCATATTCAGTTACGGATACAGATTAATTTCTCTTAAAAGTATTGATATACTTGGTAGGTACACGGAAAATTCTTTACATACACTGCTTTTTAATATATACTATGCTACATAAGTTTCTGATTGATGTCAAGTGCTGGTTCTCTATCCCAATAATTGTTGGTCAGCAATTACATATACTAGCGTCATTACGCTTCAATGTATGACAAAACGTTGGTGTTATACACTAGGTACACTATTTGCATTGTCACAACTCATTTTTAACTAATCACTAACTTACAATTAACTTACTCGCTCATGTTACACTTACTTTATACTACATACTTACCATAGACACTACACTTTACATAATGTATAACTTATTTCAATTTCGTTACTGCTGTCTCTGATTAGATATTGGTTTTTTTTCTATTTCATTTATAATACCTATGCTCACAGCTAATAATTTCTATACATTATTTATTTTTTTGTGCATTTTGTGCGTACACTACTCCTATGTACAAAACTCAACTTCTAATTCAATATTTCTCATTTCATTTCAATTGAACACTAACACACGTGCCTAGAGTTAGAGTAATGAATTCTACGGATTACTTTTGTTTGTGTTTCTTATGTACTTAAATACACTTCAACTCAGTATATTTAAACAAAACACTTTGTATTCTACATTGTAATACATTTTGCATTATGCTACTCTTTTTCATTTTTTTACACCACCACATTACTTTTGTTGACATTATGTGTGAGCATCAATTAAATAAGACTCTGTTGTTGACACTTCTGAGAACATCAACAATACACCAATGTATGTGCTACAAACATGTACCTACACAAGGATTAATCAATTTCAATTTTGTAAAATAAATCATAAAACCGTGTTACTTTGTTACAGAACAATGCGAAAAGTGTGGGCTGGAGAAAACGCTCCCGGCAGAGATCCTCAGTTGCTTCCAAGGAGAGTGAGAATGCATTTTGTCGCCGACGGAAATGTGGACAGGAGTATTGTAGGGCCCGCCACTTTAAGTGCGAGGAAACAAGCCCGAATCATTTTTCTACATGCTGCAATAACGGTCTGATGGCCGTTTCAGGACCGCGTGTGTTGACACCTGCACCGCATTTACTACAGAGGTTGTTGGTTGAAGATTCGGTAGAAGGTAGACACTACCGAAATAACATCCGCCGGTATAACAACACTTTGGCATTTGCTGCTTTCTCCACCGACATCAAACACACGGCGCTTGCCAGGTCGGGGACCGAATGGGTTCACTGTTCATGGGCAGGGATATTGGACAATAAGTAATGACTTGATCGGGAACGATCCTATCCAACGCAGATTCTGCCAGCTGTATTTCGTCGAATCCGGCGAGGCAAACCGGATACGTAGGGACCAGCAGCAATTACTGCCTGCCGCACACCGTCTATTGCCAAGTGTACTCGAAGACTTAGACGGGCTGTTACGGGACATCAATCCATTCGCACAGGCTTTTGAGTAGGTAATATATTTAATTAATTTTACTGAACAATTCACATTTGCATTACACTACACTATAGACAAATCATGTTCACATTGACATTTAGTTTCTCAAAATTGGCTAGCAAGTACGCATGTCATTATTCCAATTACCAATTGTTATAATTAATTACACTATTTGATTAACCTTATCACAGTGTAGATTTACCTGCCTACTTAAACTAGGTATACATTTTGGTTGTGTATTTTTTACTTTGTTTGCATTCATACATTTTCAATTAGTTACAAATACTTACTTTAATAAGTAACTAGAAAAAGATAAATTCTTATTCGCAATCACAACACATTATTTCCTAAATATATTAACAATGTTCAGTCACAAATTAAAAGTTAATTTTATTTTGTTCATATTCAGTTACGGATACAGATTAATTTCTCTTAAAAGTATTGATATACTTGGTAGGTACACGGAAAATTCTTTACATACACTGCTTTTTAATATATACTATGCTACATAAGTTTCTGATTGATGTCAAGTGCTGGTTCTTTATCCCAATAATTGTTGGTCAGCAATTACATATACTAGCGTCATTACGCTTCAATGTATGACAAAACGTTGGTGTTATACACTAGGTACACTATTTGCATTGTCACAACTCATTTTTAACTAATCACTAACTTACAATTAACTTACTCGCTCATGTTACACTTACTTTATACTACATACTTACCATAGACACTACACTTTACATAATGTATAACTTATTTCAATTTCGTTACTGCTGTCTCTGATTAGATATTGGTTTTTTCTATTTCATTTATAATACCTATGCTCACAGCTAATAATTTCTATACATTATTTATTTTTTTGTGCATTTTGTGCGTACACTACTCCTATGTACAAAACTCAACTTCTAATTCAATATTTCTCATTTCATTTGTAACGGGATAAACCGTCACTGTATTAAAGTGGTCCTTTTCAGGACCACCAAACACAACAGTATGGCAACATAATGCGACACAAGTAATAGACGCGACATATTAGAATAAGTAGTTTACCAACAGGAAAATTTCACGGAAATAACAAACAAGAACCACATTAACAAAGCGAACACCAACGGGTCGAGGTGTGGTTATTGCTTATCAAAGCAACCATCCTCGACCAATCACAGGACAACAAAGGGAAACAAATAGTATATATACCGGGACAGTTCACCGGTCAAATCATCCACCACACCAGTCTTCAACATATCTTCTACAAGTCAACAAGCACTATAGAAGACCCGAAGACCTGAAGACCCGAAGACTATCAACGCAGCAGCAACACCGACCTGAACGACACCGGCGAAGCTGATCCGACCTAACCAGTCCACGACGACGCACCCTGAACGCACCGATCTAACGTGATCGCCCGATACCGCCGAGACTCAACAGTACCCGGCATACCTGGCTAATAAGCGCCACTTCACGGACCGACGACGCCAAGCCTACCGTGTACATCCAGCGATCGACGACAACGGATAGCCGCCACACCGGGACCTGATTGACCCACCGACGGCAGCGTATAATATAATTATACTCCGGCGATCCATTACTGACAGTCCACCCGTTCAATCGAGTCCAGTCACACCGTTGGACGAATACCAAGACACGCCGGGAACCGACTTCGCGACGTAACTTGGCCAATCGACTATTCAGCAAGCCGACAAGTAGTACTTCGTTTCCCCCTACGGCGAGCTTATTCGAGTTTCGCCGCGAGGAAGAACCGAACCCACACGACTTGCTCGAGTCCGTGCACGGACGGTTTCTACTCTCCCCTATTATTGTATTACTTCTACGAAACGTATAGGCAAGTCCCGACTATTGTTTTGCTCGCGCCTCTTCAGGCCCGAACCCGCCCGCCGCGGCCGCTTCCTTAAGCCTGCCGCGCGGCCCGGGATAACTTGCCCCGATCATTGTAAACATTACTTATTGGTTATATAATAAACGAATCATAACAATACACAACGCATTGGTATTTACGACACGGGACGTCACGAACAGACGCTCCGTATCACATTTCAATTGAACACTAACACACGTGCCTAGAGTTAGAGTAATGAATTCTACGGATTACTTTTGTTTGTGTTTCTTATGTACTTAAATACACTTCAACTCAGTGTATTTAAACAAAACACTTTGTATTCTACATTGTAATACATTTTGCATTATGCTACTCTTTTTCATTTTTTTACACCACCACATTACTTTTGTTGACATTATGTGTGAGCATCAATTAAATAAGACTCTGTTGTTGACACTTCTGAGAACATCAACAATACACCAATGTATGCGCTACAAACATGTACCTACACAAGGATTAATGAATTTCAATTTTGTAAAATAAATCAGAAAACCGTGTTACTTTGTTACAGAACAATGCGAGAAGTGTGGGCTGGAGAAAACGCTCCCGGCAGAGATCCTCAGTTGCTTCCAAGGAGAGTGAGAATGCATTTTGTCGCCGACGGAAATGTGGACAGGAGTATTGTAGGGCCCGCCACTTTAAGTGCGAGGAAACAAGCCCGAATCATTTTTCTACATGCTGCAATAACGGTCTGATGGCCGTTTCAGGACCGCGTGTGTTGACACCTGCACCGCATTTACTACAGAGGTTGTTGGTTGAAGATTCGGTAGAAGGTAGACACTACCGAAATAACATCCGCCGGTATAACAACACTTTGGCATTTGCTGCTTTCTCCACCGACCTCAAACACACGGCGCTTGCCAGGTCGGGGACCGAATGGGTTCACTGTTCATGGGCAGGGATATTGGACAATAAGTAATGACTTGATCGGGAACGATCCTATCCAACGCAGATTCTGCCAGCTGTATTTCGTCGAATCCGGCGAGGCAAAACGGATTCGTAGGGACCAGCAGCAATTACTGCCTGCCGCACACCGTCTATTGCCAAGTGTACTCGAAGACTTAGACGGGCTGTTACGGGACATCAATCCATTCGCACAGGCTTTTGAGTAGGTAATATATTTAATTAATTTTACTGAACAATTCACATTTGCATTACACTACACTATAGACAAATCATGTTCACATTGACATTTAGTTTCTCAAAATCGGCTAGCAAGTACGCATGTCATTATTCCAATTACCAATTGTTATAATTAATTACACTATTTGATTAACCTTATCACAGTGTAGATTTACCTGCCTACTTAAACTAGGTATACATTTTGGTTGTGTATTTTTTACTTTGTTTGCATTCATACATTTTCAATTAGTTACAAATACTTACTTTAATAAGTAACTAGAAAAAGATAAATTCTTATTCGCAATCACAACACATTATTTCCTAAATATATTAACAATGTTCAGTCACAAATTAAAAGTTAATTTTATTTTGTTCATATTCAGTTACGGATACAGATTAATTTCTCTTAAAAGTATTCATATACTTGGTAGGTACACGGAAAATTCTTTACATACACTGCTTTTTAATATATACTATGCTACATAAGTTTCTGATTGATGTCAAGTGCTGGTTCTCTATCCCAATAATTGTTGGTCAGCAATTACATATACTAGCGTCATTACGCTTCAATGTATGACAAAACGTTGGTGTTATACACTAGGTACACTATTTGCATTGTCACAACTCATTTTTAACTAATCACTAACTTACAATTAACTTACTCGCTCATGTTACACTTACTTTATACTACATACTTACCATAGACACTACACTTTACATAATGTATAACTTATTTCAATTTCGTTACTGCTGTCTCTGATTAGATATTGGTTTTTTTCTATTTCATTTATAATACCTATGCTCACAGCTAATAATTTCTATACATTATTTATTTTTTTGTGCATTTTGTGCGTACACTACTCCTATGTACAAAACTCAATTTCTAATTCAATATTTCTCATTTCATTTTCAAGTCGAAAATTTAAGCATTATTTCATATACACAGACAGAAAGATAAAATATTACACACAAATTATTATAAAATCAATATATTTATCAAAATATAATAAGTACGTTACTGTAATGTTACAGAATTATAATTTAATACACACAAAAAAACTAGATACTTTATTCAAAATTTACTATTTAACGTTATTATAATGTTATTGTTGTTGAAAAAGAAAATGCAAGACATAACAATAATTTATATATAATAATATGTACTATCATATAACATGTTATTGTAAGTAATTACCAGCTGTCTTGAATGCACTACAAATAAGTACCGCCTAGTCGATTGAAACTTAAAAAAAAAAAGGAGAAATATGTTTTTCATTGGTGCGCTGAGAATAATACCCGTTTCCTTCTTTATTGTTATATTGTTATATAAACACACTTGTTGAAAATAAAACGTATTCAGTACGTCTTTGGTCTCTAGTTTGTTTCACTATACACATTTTCGATTTGAAAAAATGTATCCGGTATATCAATTCATTTTCGAAAATGAAATTTTTTTAGTACACATATATTTATAAAAAAGGTAAAGGTTAATGTCATTAATGTCGCGGTTGTGTAGCTATTATTATAAATAATTATAAATTATATTTTAATTTGTTATAGGTTTATACAGGGAATATTTAGTGCTCGAAGATGATATTGTCAATATTTGTGGAAATTCAGTAGACCAAAACGATGTACTATTTACAAGGGTACTTAGATCTCAACGTTATTACTCTGAACCAAAACTTTACGTCGAAGCTTATAAAATGACAAACCGAAAAAAAAGTGTAGCTTTTACTAAATGGATATTTGGACATTTAATGCTTTATTTACGGGAAAATGAAACATTATTTTCCCAAGTAATATAAATTTTTAACCATTATAATAGCAAACGTTGATTTATTTTTTTTTTTTAGACTGTACAACAACCGTGTACGTCGAACGTTTTAATAGAAGAAATTAATATGTCAAACGGACTAGAATTATTAGGATCACCAATAATTGTAACAACGGAAGAAAATTTGGTAAATATAAACATATATTATAATATTTATAATTGTTAGAAGGATTTTATTGATAATTTTTTTTTTTGTTTACAGACAAACGACAATATCACAGATGTTGTTTTGGAGACGCGAGACTCACATCCGCAGCAATACCTTCAACGACAAAGTGAAATTGTTACCGATCCTGTTACTACAATACCTACAGATTACGATTCGGTAATTTAAAAATGTTTCTCCAAATGATTTACAATATTATATTTGCATAATCTACAATTACTAAATAGATATTTGGACATTCAATGTTTTATTTACTAAAAAATTGTCATAATATTTTATAATATAATATTTTTTTTTACAGCCAATCGATACGGATATCACTGGAAATGTTGTTTTGGAGCCGCGAGACGCACATCAGCAGCAGCAGCAGCAACACTTTCAACGACAAAATGAAAACAATACTTTTGTTTTTGATTCTATTGCTACTATACCTACAGATTACGATTTGGTAATTTAAAAATTATAAGATTCTTAAACGATTTACAATATTTGCATAATATACGATTACATTGTATATAAATCACGACAAACAATTTATCTGTAGATATTTAACAACTTTTTATACTTGTAATATTTATGTTGTGTACACACAACGATACGACGATGGTACTATATGATTTAATATAATATATATTATTATTTTTTTTTCTATACGATCAGCGATATTACGATGATAATGGTTTTCCGAGAAATGAAGTGGAAGACTTTGATGATGAAAATTTGCCAATTACAAATCTTTCAAGTATCAACAAATTATTAGAAGATCCGTTAGTAGAATTAAGCGAAAAATTATGTAAATGTCACATTTGCCATGATGAGTACAAAATAATAGATTTTACATTTAATTTGGATTGTGGACATATTTGTTGTATTCTGTGTATGAGTAAATTAGATAAAAATTCTTGTTGTCCATTTTGTATGTCTACAAAAATAGAATTTTTTATAGTTATGGATTATGTTACAAATAGTTTTAACATGCCGACAGAAAAATTAAAATGGCTTTTAATAAAAAGAGATGAAACCGATAAAAATGAAATTTTTAAATATTTAAAAACACGAGCTGACATTTTAGCAAATAATAAACGATTAGTCCGATTGCTTAAATTGTAATGTTCAAAATATTCGTAATTATTTTTATATGTCAATAGTGTTTAATTATGTATCGTAGACATTTATCGTATAATATTTTATATTAAATAGTAATTGTATAATTATTAATGACCTTTTATTTTGATATTTTATAATAAGTCTTATAATATTATTATTTTTTTTCAATCAGGTTCAGAATTTATTTATATTATAATGATTGTAATTACATATTTGCTGAATTGTATAATGTTTTCAAATATAAAACAAAATTAATTTAATTTTGAATTATTCATAATATATTAGAAATTATGTTACAAATATTCTACTATACAAAGGTTTAAAGACATTAAAATTAATGTTAACATTAATAGTGTATTATGGCGGTAAAAACCACACGGTCGTTGACTGCTGTAATGCGATAATGATTAATTAGAAAGTGGGCCTTTAAAACTTAATAGTCTATAACTCTGTACGCAATATGGTAAAATTTATAGGTTTTCGTACGCTTGACACGGTATCGTTATCGACAATCGTTTTCTCAGTAACGACTAACGAGGTGCAATATTGTTTAACAGAATTTATTGCGCAATATCCATGTTAAGTATATCTTAATAAGTTATTTATACATAAAGACAACAACAACGACGACGAATTAACATTACCAATAAAACACGTACAAGAAAAATTTCTTGTAGAAAATATTCATTTATGCAAATAATAGACGAAAACTTAAATATAAATAAGTATATCATATTATTTGATAATATAATATTATTATAATATTTAATAACAATGGATAAAAAATATAACGAGTACGGTGGGAGAGGGGTAAACGGTTTACAATTTTTAAAATATTTAAAAATTAAAAATTTAATATAATTTTTTTTTTAATTTTTAATCATCTTAAAGTTTTCTTTTTTTATATTTGTTTTTGAATTTTAAAATACCTGTTAAAACATTATCATCGTCGTTGTCGTCGTCGTCGTCGTCGTCGTCATTGGTATCGTCATCGTCTTTTTCTAATTTTTTATTTGGATTTAACAGTTTTGAAACTTTATTTTTTAAATCTGCAACTTGTAAATCTACAAATCTATCATGTTGAGTAAACGTGGTCTTTGATTTGTAATGTTGAGACCAATGCGCTATACAATATACCAGTCTAAAAACCATAACCATAGAAATAGTCTGACTCGTTGTCATTTTGTCAAAACCGCTGTTTACCATAGAATAATTATTCCAACGTATCATATATTCGTTTACCGAACAAGTTAATTCGTCTGCTGTGGGATTTTGTAAAATATTATATTGTTCAAAAATATCAAAATTATCTACTTGTTCCAATTTATGTTCTGAAAAAATAACACTACGATCTAAAAGGTTTTGTAACATTGGTAGCGATATTACTATTATTTTATTGTTTATGCAAATCGGTTCCGGTAACGATACTATTGTCAAGACATAATCAAACATATTATTTCCAATACATAATCTCATTATTTCTAAACACATGGCTAGATATTCTTCGTTGTAGTACGGTAATAAATTTCTAGTGTAAAATTGTTGAACCGTCGATATTAAGCCTTCCCATGATTCCAGAGATACGCTCATAACTCATGTGTTTGTGTCACAGGTCAATAACAATGTTTTACACGTTGTTGTAACGGTATTTTATAATCGTTATTGTTGCGCGACAATATAAACTCCGTGATCGGTGTAAGTTTTGCAATTCGAGTTTTGATAAATTGATAAACGTTTACATAATCTCGCGCCGAAGGTGTTGCTATTTTACCTCCGTAATTATAATACACTATTGTCGATCGGTATTCGTAATAAACAATACTCACGGGCCGACGACAAACGGCCGAAAAGTTTTTACCAAAAAAACTGTCCAATTGTTTTACTAAATCGATTAAAGATAAATTTTCTAAAATTTTGTCAGTATATTCGTGAGTGACACACCCACTGTATACAATATCGTACATTGATTCTCGCGGAAATTTTTGCCAAATATACATAAATAAAACAGTGCGTATTATCGATACCATGACAGATTCGGTTAATATTATTTTTTCGTCGGATCGCGATTCTCTACGTAAATATAGACCGTTTTGAATACGACACACTAGACCATTGGAATCTGATGATAAATCTGTATCGGATAACGTATATACATATCTTGTTTTATTTGATTGTTCATTATACGCGATTGGTATTTCTGAACTTGAATTTTTAACATTTGAACCAATGTCATCAAAATTATTTTCGAAAACAGACGATGCGTCGTCGTCGGTACGTGCACAATTAGAATCTAATGACTCGTGCATATTCGCCGAATCATATAATAAACAATTGTTTTTATACAATTATTTCGTTTCTAATTATCGTCCTATATCTATTGCGTATAAGTTGCACGAAATAGTAAAACCTAAACGTAAAAATTTAGGGTTTCGAATCAAACGATTCAACAGTGAAAAAGATTATGAACATTTTCGCGTCAACAATTGTGACAGTTTTGGATGTACGACTTCCATACGGTCGGCTATGGAACAATTGTACTACGAAGGATATACACACGTTTTCAACATGCGTGGTCCTTTTGCCCAAATCTGTAAAATCGCTAGATTGTATAAAATAACAGTATGCGATAACAGAATGCGACGACACGTCGCTGACCAATATTATAAAAAAATAGAAATCGTAAACCGTTCAGTGTAATAGATTGCAATAGTATAGTGTTATAATATATATATATTATGTAACTATAGTGTATTAAAAATAAAGTTTTTTTAACTTGGTACGATTTTTTACAATTTGAAGAAAACGATATAAAAGATTTATAACAACAATGACGTCTACTGAACAATATATAAACGTTCCTCAAATTATGGATAGACTAACAGAATTAGTTTGGTCAATATCGAGAAAAACTTATATGTTTACGTTTAGTGAATTACTCTATACGACTGTATCGTTAACAGGATCGTTCTTTTTACTAATATTATTGATGCCAAAATTTATAACGTTTTTATTTCTGATATTAATTTGCATAGCAGTGAGTATAGTATTTCATGCGTTTTACCGAAAAACCAAAGATAAACCTGAATCTTTACCAATTATTGTAAAAGATCATTATAAACCTAACGAAAAACGGTCATTGAATGCAGAAAAAGTAAAACTGTTAAGAGAAACTAAAAAGGCTACGTAAAATATAAATATTATTTTATTATAATGTATATTAATATATATAAAAAAAAAAATAACACTAGAGAATTATCAATATAGATATAGATTTTATAGTTTTATTCACATTTTATAAATATTATATTATAATATACAATATATATATATAAAAATAACAATAGAAATGTTATGAATTATATATTTTTACAAAAATATTTGTAGTTTTCTTAATTTTGCCAAACTGTTGTAGTTGAACCGCCGATATTTTTTTTATTTTTAAAAATCACTGCGGTCGGACAGGTTACTTGATTGTTTAAATTATTAAACAGTCGCCATATGTCAGTTGTCAAACACCGAGCAATACATTCGTCAAAATTTTTCAAGTTCATTTGATTGTAATATGACAATTCTGCATTCATTATTTCCACAATCGTAGGCATATTGAATAATAAATTCAATACAAGTTTACGATCTTTTATGTTTTTAAAAAATTCGTATTTCTCTCGCAGTTTGAACACGTCTAATATACGAAATTCATTGAAATCATGATTTACAATCTCTAAACCAAACATTATGTCTGGATTTTGTTTTTTGAAAATTTGCCATTCGTGTTTTGGATTTTTTACAATAAATTCTTTACCAATGACTATTGAAGAATTTTTGTGTTTTATAAAATTGTTAGACAATCTATGTTTGGGTAAAACGTCTCCGTAACGTAACACGTATTTATACGTTTTATCAAATAATGTAACATCCATATTATAAGATATACGATATGTTGATAGGATCTGGTCCCATATAAACGCGATACAGTTATCGTTTACAATATCTTGATCGGTATTGTTTTGCTTACAGACACGCTTACGATTATACGAATCTGAACGCGTTTCGGAAAATTCTTCGATGAATTTTTTCCAAAACCTGATCAATTCGGATTTTCCATATTTTTCATCTAAATATTGACAAGCTTGTTGGTTTATAAAATCCAAACCGTCGTCCAATGTTTCTGTAGAAGGCAACGTGTTTTTTATTGTAAATTTAGTTGACATTTTTTGAAATTCTTTTAATTTTCTTCGGTCTTTATAAATGACTAAATTTAACGTGTCTTCGGGATCTGTATATTTTAAATATGTAAAAAGTTTAATAGCTTCGATCCAGATGACATTATCGTCAATTACACGTATCGTATAATAATTTCCAAAACAATTTATAAAATTGTCAAAAAAAAAAACACTTTTTACGGATAATTCGACATCGTCTATAGACAAACAATCAGTTATGTCACCACCTGTTTGTATTTTTTTTTGATAATTATCGTTTGATATTTTTGATAAAATTTCATTCATCCCGTCGACGTTGATGTATTTGTTTGTCGGTATTTCGTTTGAAATTTTTTGAAGATTATCCAAATCTAAATCTTTGTAATCTCGTATATTGTTTTTACTCACAGTTTTATTCAAGTCCAAAGTTTCAGGTGCGTGTATTTTTTTACAAAACGTTTCAAACTCGTACCAAAAAACCGACGACTGGTCCGTTAACGTTATTGAATTCATAATAAATTTTTGTAACCCGTTACGATTATTTAAAATATCGAAAACCTTACTGCAGAAATTGTACGCAGTCTGTTTGTATTTATACAATATACAAAAAAGGTTAGGTGGGGCTTAAGGTTAAAACATTTGAATCGGTCCAACCGGACGCGTCACAGCTATTTGTCTGACCGTAGCTTTGTAATGAATTGTCGTTATGTGAAATACAAATGTTACAAACATAATATTTTTGGATTTAGACCAAATAAGCTTTATTTATTATACAAATGTAATTTTATCGATATTGACTTTTATAACGCGTCTGAAAGACGACAAAACTATTGGGTGTGTAAAAAGAAAAATTATTAAAATATAAAAATATACACATCGCAGCAAAACAAAATTGTAACGCTCTTATATCAGATTTTTTTTTGTTATAAAATTATTGTCATTACTATACCGTATAGTAGTGTATATTTTTACAAATAATAATTATTCAAATAATTTTTTGAGAAAATATTCTAAACATGGAAACCGGATATTTCTCTGACAAATGAGCCATCAGTATAAAAATTGAATATATTATAAATGTCAAAACTATAGTAAAATTTAACGAATAGCTTGTAAAAAATGTCATTTTTTTTTCATTAACATTTTGTTGTTCAGAAAAAAATACAATAGTTTCAAACAATGTGGGTAATTCTAAAGTGAGATCTGGTCTCATGTGTATAGGAATTGTTATATCAAAATTATAAATTTCTTTAACCATATTTTGTTTAGCAAATCTAGGTATTATTATTTTGCGTAACAAATCCATGTTGAATAATTTACACTGTTCGCGCCGGCGGTAGCGTCGTAATAGTCCGTCCACACCGACCGATCACACACACACACACACACCGCAAGTTTTGTATTTATTATTTTTATGTCAATTGTGTCGTCCGTGAATTATTATGTAATAGATAAATGTAGATAATGAATTATGTAACACGGCCGCCGGAATCGTCAGTCTATCCCGTTACGCCAACGCCGAAATTACGCTAATCGCCGGCATTTTATTAGATACATTTTTGGCTCGAATAGCCAACAATATTATTATACTTTTTGTAGGCGCGAATCGCCGCCAGTGTCTTTTTATTATTATTGTAATAATTCATTGTGTATTATAGGCGCGAATCGCCACAAATATTATTATACTCTTTGTAGGCGCGAATCGCCGTCAGTGTCTGTTATTATTATTGTAATAATTCATTGTTTATATAGGCGCGAATCGCCACAAATATTATATAGTTAGCATCGGCTCTAATAGCCGTTTGCATATTTTATTATTTTGTTGGCATATACCGCAACGCTAATCGTCGGGTTATTTTAAACAGTATCATATTATAACTGTACTTAGTTATTGCTATTTAAATTATTGTCTGGCTTGAATAGCCAGTGAATTTATATTATTATTGTTGTGTGTCTATTATAAAACTATTATACAGGCAAGGGTAGCAGCTGGCCAGCCGTGCACCGTCCAAATTGTGAGTTATTATTTATTATTTATTATTATATCCTGTTGGGCCAGAAGGGCCACAATATTATTAGTCATATTTATACCTTTATGTTGCTGTGATTTTTTTTATATTCCTTGTGTCCACAAATAATTATTTATTTTGTGTACAATACAACAACCATTTTTACCAGCAACCGTGTTATCCATTATTAAATAGAGTTACCTTTCTGTCATTATTTTATAAGCTTACACACTATCACATCTACACACTCACACACCCACCACACACTAGCACTCTCTGGTCTTGCACGGCGAACCCGTCCACTTCCTTTGAGTCGCTATAACATATATACACACAAACACAAGTCGATCGGTGTGTGAACGTTGCGTACAAGTATTGCTGTACCGGGCGCACGAGCTATAATTGTATCGTTCCCGGCGCGATCATTTTGGTGACCTCGACGTGATTATCATATTATCTAAGAGTCACGCGTAACAAGTATTATCGTCGTTATATATGTCATAATTATAATTGCCGATTTATAACGTTTCGTACGCGATTAAATTACTAATGCAAATCAATATCGTTTTAGAGTTATCAATTACTGTTACATATATCTTGATTCGCTTAATTAATTGAGATTCGCGATATATTACTGTATATTCGTTCCTTATTAATTCGTCGTAAATTCGTAAGTTTATCGGATCAAGATCGCATTATTGTCATTATGGTTCTCGATGAGGATAATGAGAAACAGATGATCTTATTAAGAAAAAAACGTGGAGTGGTGAAGGCCTCATTAACACGACTTCGTAATTTTGTAAAGGAATTTGATCACAATGAACAGTCAATCTCTCTCCTCGAGTTTCGTCAAGAAGAATTACCTAATATAAATAAAAAATTTGACGCAGTTCAATGTGAGATTGAGTTAATTACGGAAGAACCAGAGAAGGAAGAAGAAGAACGAGCATTATTTGAAAGGAACTACTTCGAAACAAGATCTCAAATGCAAGAAATCATCAACACCCGGAGCTCTTCAAGTACGGTAGGGCCAAATACATCGTTTGGATCGTCAAGTAATACAAACCGGGTTAGATTGGCACCTATACCTTTGCCCACATTTAACGGTGACATTGAAAACTGGGAGGCCTTTTATGATGTTTTTCGCGCGTTGGTTCACAATGATGAAGGGCTTACGTCAGTACAAAAATTATATTATTTAAGATCCTGTTTGAGTGGTCCAGCTTTAGATATCGTTAGTTCAATCCCGATGGTCGACGGAAATTATGAGGTGTTTACCGAACGGCTGAAGCAGAGATATGACAACAGAAGCCTCGTGATACAGACGCACATAAGAGCGCTTCTTGATGCACCTCGTGTAGATACCGCTACCATAGAAGCGTTACAATTACTACATTCACACATTGGAAGTCATGTAGCTGCGCTTAAGGCCTTAGGCCAACCAATAGAGCAGTGGGACGCATGGCTAGTTACCATTATTCTAAGGTGTCTTGACAAGAATACGGCACATGAGTGGCAGCTTCGACAAGAGGACTCGCAATTACCCAAGTACATAGACATAGAAAGGTTTTTAGCCAGAAGATGTATTGCATTTGAAAATTCAAACTCGGAAATACAGTCACGATCTCATAGTCAACCAATGGCAACAGGCCAACACCAATCAACTAGTAAACAAAGAAAGTCGGAGAAAACTACCAAAATGGCATTTTTAGTCACTGGAAGGGGTCAGACCACAAAATGTCCATGCTGTACCGGGTTGCATAGGATATATGCGTGTGACAAGTTTAAGGACTTGAGTATAAATGATCGTCTAAATATTATACGAGACACTCATTTATGTTTTAATTGTTTATCCGCGTATCATACAACGAAAACATGCAAGTCAAACGGTTCATGTGGAGAGTGTGGGTTGAAGCATAATACTCTACTACATTTCTCAAAAAGTGTATCCGATGACCAGAAGGTTAGCAATACAAGTGAAGGAGAATCATCTGCAACTGGTGCGTTATCAGCTACCTTATGGTCATCAGGGAACCGTTATGCATTTTTAGCTACAGCACAAGTGATCGTCAAAAATACAAATGGAATGCAGTTCATATGTCGTGCCGTGTTAGACAGCGGCGCTCAAGTGAATTTTATATCTAAAAGGTTACAAAACGTACTTAAACTATCAGGAGAAAGGGTTGCATTGCCAGTGAGTGGAATTGGTTCAAGCAGAACACAATCGACTACAAGGGTAGACATCAAGGTTTGTTCCCGAGTATCACCATTCCAAGCTAACATATCATGTTACGTGTTACCATCAATTGTCAACACATTATCATCAAGTACAAGACCCTCAGACGGCTGGGGAATCAAAGAAAATATACTCTCACAGTTAGCTGACCCTCAGTTCGACCAAGCAGGTACCATCGATATGTTAATGGGTGCAGGAATATTTTTTGAGTTGTTAGAGTCAGAAAGGATTCCGCTTCAAACTGGTAATCTCACATTACAATCCACAAAATTAGGCTGGGTTATGACCGGAGAGTTTAACGTTAATTGCTTAGTGAGTATTGGAGCGTCATTAGAAGACGAATGGCGAACAATGAAAACAGATCAAGGATTGTTCGGTAGGTTATCCAAGGCCAATAAGCGTCATGTAGAAGAACAGGAAACGGTACGACATTTCGAAAAAACTGCCACCAGGAGAGCTGATGGTCGGTTTGTGCTCCGTCTACCTGTAAAACCAGAAGTTAGCCAACTAGGCGATAGCATATCTATGGCCATGTCACGCTTCATTAGCGTTGAAAGAAGATTATCACGAGATGAACAACTACGTACCGAGTATGTAAATTTCATGACACAATATTTAGAAATGGGTCACATGGAGGAAGTAATTGAAAACGAAATTCCAACATCAAGGCAATTTTACTTACCACACCACGCAGTGGTCAAAACGGCCAGTCTAACTACAAAGGTACGAGTAGTTTTCGACGCATCAGCTAAGAGCTCATCAGGACTATCTTTAAACGATGTCCTAATGTGTGGCCCGAGTATCCAAGAAGAATTGTTTTCGATCTTATGTCGGTTTAGAAGTCATCAGTTCGTTATCACTGCGGACGTAGAAAAAATGTTTCGACAGGTAGAGGTTGCAGAAGAAGACCGAAACTTGCAGCGTATCGTCTGGAGGTCAAACCCTAGTGAAGCGTTACGGACTTATAGACTGGGAAGAGTTGCATACGGTACAACTTCTGCTTCATTCATGACCACAAAATGTCTGTCAGTCCTATCAGAAGAATTCAACAGTCAGTTTCCCAATGCAGCTAAGGCAGTACGAACAGATTTCTACATGGATGACCTCCTGTCTGGTGCACAAACTGAGGAAGAGTGTTTACGTCTACAGAGGAATATTACTAGGATATTGAATTCAGCAAAAATGCCATTACGAAAATGGTGTTCAAACTCGCAGTCAGTACTCGAACATATCGACAACAAAAATGATGATGAGTTATTAGTGTTAGATTTGGGTGAAAATGACGTAATTAAATCGTTAGGCCTATGTTGGAAGCCAGTGGCAGACGTCTTTCAGTTCAACGTAGCGATTTCTGACAAGAACAGTGAAGCAACTAAGCGTAGTCTCCTGTCCGCTCTAAACAGTATATTTGACCCACTAGGATTCCTTGCTCCAGTGTTGGTAAAAGGAAAAATTTTTCTGCAGCAACTATGGCTCGTTAAAGCAGATTGGGATAGTTCATTGTCTGTTGAAATAAAACAAAAATGGTACAATTACTGGTCAGACCTCAGTACGCTTAAAACACTGGAAATTCCAAGAAAGGCAGTCGCATGTGCAGGATTAAGGACCGAGTTTCACGGCTTTTGTGATGCATCAGAAAATGCCTATGGTGCATGTATTTATGTACGGTGTAAACTGCCAAGCGGAGTATGGCAATCACGATTATTGTGCGCATCTACTCGGGTCGCCCCTCTCAAGGGAGCTACAATCCCTAGATTAGAATTGGGAGGAGCCCTAGTACTGGCTCAGTTAGCAATGAAGGTAGCCAAGTCATGGAAGGTTGACATACATAAATTTTACCTGTGGACCGATTCAACTATAGTGTTGGGATGGTTGAATAGCCAATCTAGTCGCTTGAAAACTTATGTGTCAAACCGTGTTGCACAGATTTTAGATATTACCAATACTGAGCAATGGTACTATGTGAGGACTTATGATAATCCAGCAGATGTGTTATCGAGGGGTGTGAAGTCGCAAGACTTGAAAGGCATCGAGTTGTGGTGGAGTGGACCAAAATGGCTATCTCATGAGCAAAATGGTTGGCGATTCGAACGAGTATCACTGCCAACTGGAGAAGAATTACCCGAGCAGAAAACCGTACGTTTCGTTCTTTTAACAGTGCCGTTACCAATGCGACTTGTTGATTCATGCTCAAACTGGCAACGCCTACGTCGAGCAACTGCGTGGATTCTGCGGTTCATTGAATTCATAAAAACTAAACGCACCCCACAACTAGTACGCTATCTGACAGTTAAAGAGTTAATGGTTGCTGAACAGAGACTGATAACTTATGCTCAAAGGGAGGCCTTTCCGGAGGAGCATGAAGCATTAGCAAAAAATAAGGACATTCCTGGTCGAAGCAAGTTAAGGTCATTGAACATCGGTCTAAGGTATGGCATGATAGTAGTGGGTGGTCGTCTTGACAATGCCAATCTTTCACAAGACCAAAGACAACCAATAATTCTTCCATACAATCACAGAATTACACAGTTGATATTCTTAGATTATCACATGAAATTATTGCATTGTGGTCCTCAGTTATTATTAGCGGAAATCAGGCAGAGGTATTGGCCGCTGTCTGGTAGACTATTAGCGCGCTCAACAGTTCGAAGGTGCGTGAAGTGTGTACGGAGCAAACCGACCTTTCAAATTCCAATAATGGCGCCATTACCAAAGGAAAGAGTACAATGTTCACGTCCCTTCACGTACACGGGCGTGGATTTTGCAGGACCGTTAATCATCCGAAGCGGAATCAGGGGTCGATCAGGAACAAAGGCGTGGGTATCAATATTCGTGTGTTTTTCTACAAGAGCGGTTCATATAGAAGCAGTCGAGGACTTAACGAGCAAGGCTTTTATAGCGGCCTTAAGACGATTTGTTGCTAGACGAGGCAAACCCGCAGAACTGTGGAGCGATAACGGAACAAACTTCGTTGGAGCGAACAAGGAGTTGACCAAATATACTCAACATCTTGGCAGTCAGCTAGCAAATGAAGGGATCACCTGGCGCTTCAATCCCCCATCAGCCCCTCATTTTGGAGGGCTGTGGGAAGCAGCAGTTAAGAGCGCTAAACACCACTTGGCTAGGACTACTGGAGAGGCAAAGCTAACTCTAAGTGAGCTCAGTACACTGCTATGTCAAATTGAAGCCTGCCTCAATTCCCGACCATTGACACCTATGAGCAGCGATCCTAACGACTTCACCTCACTTACCCCAGCGCACTTCTTACTCGGTGCACCTGTAACGTCGTTCCCAGAACCTGATTTAAATGGCGAAGAACCACATGCAATGCGACGTTGGAAATTTGTACAACATCTTCTTCAAACTTTCTGGAAGCGATGGCACATGGAGTACCTACCCCAACTACAGGTCCGTGGAAAGTGGACATCAGGAAGCTCCAACCTAGCCATAGACGATTTAGTAATTGTCAAAGAAGACAACCTACCGCCCTTTAAGTGGCACTTAGCACGCGTTATAGAACTACATCTAGGTTGTGACGGTAACGTAAGGGTTGTGTCCGTACGTAACTCTTCCGGTAAAACAATGCGCCGTCCAGTCGCAAAACTTTGCAAGCTCCCAATCGATGCAGAGGAGGCTGTTGAAAAATAGATTTCTCAACGGGGGGGAGAATGTTCGCGCCGGCGGTAGCGTCGTAATAGTCCGTCCACACCGACCGATCACACACACACACACACACCGCAAGTTTTGTATTTATTATTTTTATGTCAATTGTGTCGTCCGTGAATTATTATGTAATAGATAAATGTAGATAATGAATTATGTAACACGGCCGCCGGAATCGTCAGTCTATCCCGTTACGCCAACGCCGAAATTACGCTAATCGCCGGCATTTTATTAGATACATTTTTGGCTCGAATAGCCAACAATATTATTATACTTTTTGTAGGCGCGAATCGCCGCCAGTGTCTTTTTATTATTATTGTAATAATTCATTGTGTATTATAGGCGCGAATCGCCACAAATATTATTATACTCTTTGTAGGCGCGAATCGCCGTCAGTGTCTGTTATTATTATTGTAATAATTCATTGTTTATATAGGCGCGAATCGCCACAAATATTATATAGTTAGCATCGGCTCTAATAGCCGTTTGCATATTTTATTATTTTGTTGGCATATACCGCAACGCTAATCGTCGGGTTATTTTAAACAGTATCATATTATAACTGTACTTAGTTATTGCTATTTAAATTATTGTCTGGCTTGAATAGCCAGTGAATTTATATTATTATTGTTGTGTGTCTATTATAAAACTATTATACAGGCAAGGGTAGCAGCTGGCCAGCCGTGCACCGTCCAAATTGTGAGTTATTATTTATTATTTATTATTATATCCTGTTGGGCCAGAAGGGCCACAATATTATTAGTCATATTTATACCTTTATGTTGCTGTGATTTTTTTTATATTCCTTGTGTCCACAAATAATTATTTATTTTGTGTACAATACAACAACCATTTTTACCAGCAACCGTGTTATCCATTATTAAATAGAGTTACCTTTCTGTCATTATTTTATAAGCTTACACACTATCACATCTACACACTCACACACCCACCACACACTAGCACTCTCTGGTCTTGCACGGCGAACCCGTCCACTTCCTTTGAGTCGCTATAACATATATACACACAAACACAAGTCGATCGGTGTGTGAACGTTGCGTACAAGTATTGCTGTACCGGGCGCACGAGCTATAATTGTATCGTTCCCGGCGCGATCATACACGATATACTGTTTGCGGGAATATAATATAATTGTCCGTCGTCGGTCATTCGATTTACCCATTGTACAGGACGTAAACTTTTAAATTCAGCGCTAGTTAAACGCATTTTATGAAATACAAATATTTATTATATGATTTTCAAAATAATATTTTACTATATTATTATAAATTGTTAGAAAAACATTAATTATTAGTCTTATTACCACTTATTATATTATAATAATAATATGTTTTCACGTATGGGTCTTTATTTGTTCGCCGCGAGAATTACGTTTCTGGAAATAACAAAAAATAGGACGTACACGATAGTTTCGCAGAAAATAGAAAAAACACGTGACCGAGTGGCGCGCGCCGGAATTGATACTCGACGCAGCGTGCGCGTTCTCTCGTCTCTTTGTCAATATTTTTTTTTGTTTTAACACAATGAAAAATTGTTGAAGAAAACAAACATTCTCATCCGCCGGTTATAATATCGTTAGTTGTTATGATTATATATTATATAATTCAATAATTAACCAATCGTCGGGCTACCATGGATCATAAATTGTTGACTTTAGATTTTTTTTTATCGTCAAACATAATATTATATTATATTTTTTCTCGTAAACTATATGTATATTCACAACGCCATCTGTCGTGATTTTTAATTGGTCTTAGAAAAGGGGAGGGATATAAGCTCCGCCCATGTATACGGTCCTAGCGGACGGTTACGCGGACGTGACGGCGTCTGTATAAGGATAAGAGGGGGGGTAGGGGTACACGATGAGTCGTACGAGTGTAATATTGTGTAATTGCTACGACCCGAAACGAAAAAAAAATTTTATTTTATATTAGGATAATGATTTGATATATTTTTTGACAAACGCGTTTAGGCTGAGCGTTTGATAATAAATCTGTCGGAACCGTCGAAATCCGCGCGAATAGACGTTTTTTGTACTACAAAACTATCGAAACGAGAAAAACGACACGTTTCAAATGTTTCTCCATGATATCAGTATATTATGTATGATATATTTTTTTTTTACGTATTGACGTGAAAACAGACGTTTTTTTGTAATATTTTATCGCGACAACAAGATGTGTATTTAAAATAAGAAAAATATAATTATTTTTTAGTTTTTTTTTCATTTACAGAAGGTGACGATATTGTTTTTTTTTCGAATGGTTTTCGGACAACACGTAGCGTTCACATCGAATGCTTTTTTTTTCTTAAGTGACTTTAGTATCTGTCTTTTTTTGATCTGCTATTTAATTTAAATCTTGTAGACAAATATCTTGAACATTTATTATTTTTTTTTAAAGTTTTGATCAGCCATATTTATTACAGATTTTTATGTAATTTGTTCGTTAGAGTTGATTTTTTGACTATCTATATTGAAATTAAGTTAAATTATAATGTCAATGAATAATGTATTATAATACAGAAAACATTAGTAGTTATTATTAATGTCATACTGTCCAAGTCAACAATTGTATAATATTGTATTAAGTTTTATGTGTAATAATGTGAGCAAGAATATAAAACATGGTTTTTCTTAATATAACGTAGTTAACATACGTTTATATTCTTTTGTTGCGCACACACCGATCGGACGAATATTTCTAGTGTTGGGTATCGATATTATTACATTATTTTTATCGTCGCATGACCCTTCGGAAAAATCCGGAAATTTATTCAAATAATTTATTCCGGGATTTATAGTTCCATATTTTAATATGTTATTTGGTTTTGACGGATTGTCTGGACGAACACCCGGGTCTATACTCAAACACTGTAAACGGACTGTACCGAATTGTGTGTCGCCAACTAAATACGATAATAAACCTAATTTTGGATCACATCCTGTCTCGGACGTTTCATTAAATTTTTTATTTCTCAATTCTTCGTGTACACATGCTCCGTGTTTTGAAAAAAATTTCATAGGTCCTTGACATAAAGCTGCACATTGATAATCTACGGCGCTGTATATCAATTCAGTATTACAGTCGTGTTTAAACATTTTAATGGAATCTTCTAACGTTGGTAGATTGACTATATTTTTACCTTTGCTTATCCGTTTGGTAATTATTTGGTTTCGCTTGTCTAAACCGATTGAAACTTCGTAAATATTATAAAATAATAAAAAACATAAAACAATGGACACTACGATTAATAATTTTATAATAACCGATGATTCAGTCAACGACGAAAACATTATTTTAAAAAATTTTATTATTATAATGTTTATATATGTATATATTATATATAATTTTATTATTATATTGTTTGTGTGCGAGTTATTATTTTAAAAAATTAAAAATTATAAATATCATTTATATCTCCAATATAATAATCATACGGTTTATATAGTTTGTTTTTACAAACATTATGTCGTTTCATAAAGTACACCGATTAGGTCCGTACGAAGCGTTAGAAACTATAAACGGTACTATAACTTTTAGAGAAAAACCGGGAAATAAACTTACTAGTTTACAAAATAAATTTAAAAACGATTTCCAAGAGGAATTATTTAACGAAAAAATCAACTTAAATGTGGATATATCCGATAAGGATACAAAAAACCACGTAATAACAAATATAGACAGTTATATGCCATATTTACCGTGCAAATCAATATATAGATATTTATCGTTTTACCCGAAAAATTGGGCTAATTTTCATAAAATGGAAATCTCTGGAGATCAAAATTATGATGTACAAAAAAACGGTAGACAAAATCCAAAAACTAACGTTAAAAAGGTGACAGGTTTCAATTTTGATGTACAAAATCAAAAAACTCGTGACGATCTAACAAAAGTTCTTCAAGATGCAAATAAAATGCTATTGAGTCAAAAACCGAAAAATCCTTTCAACACTGATTAACTTTTTAAAAAAAAAACGATTTTTGCAAAAAATTTGAGGTTTTTATTTGTTTTTTTTTTATCATAGCAGTTTTTGTAAATACTATTACTACGTGTTTTACTATTCAATATCAATATAATATCGTTTATTTTTAAAAATAAAATGCACATAGTATAATACCTAACGTTAGTCGTCGGGTTTTTTAAAATGGTTTACAAAAAAAAAATATTGATCATTTTATTATAACTATTGTCCGTTAAAGAGTTAAAATAAAATATTATACATTGTATATAAAAAAAAAAAAAAATCATTGTACTAAAATATTATGTGTACACAAATTATGTTTTTTTAATAATAAAATTTTTAAAATAATCTAATTCAGAAAAAGGTTTGGTCATTGTATTTTTTAAATCTGGCAAACGTTTCACCATATTCGACAATCCTAAGTACATAATCAAATCGTCGTATTTATTTTTTGACATTTGGTTGACGACGTGATTTTGCAAAACTTTAGATTTTTCGTTTGTAGGTTCGGTACCAAAAACACGTACCAATCCGGAATCCAATTTAACGGCTACTATGTAATCGTTCCAGATTGGGCCGGAAAAACTTAAATTTTTTATAATTCCTTTATATTTTACGTATTGATAAGCTATATAGTCTTGACATACGAGAGCTAAACGCGCAAAAACAGTAATTTGTATAGTATTTTCGCATTCCACGTCCAACTCGTAATCGTCGTACGCTACTGTAGTATCAGACACTTTTAAAATATTTTGATCCGATTGAACGTCTTCATTTAAATCTGAATCTTTGACAAATCTCAAAATTTGTCGAAAACCCATTCGAAACGTGTACGTAACGCCCTCGTGTAACAAATACAAATAATAGCAACGCGTTTGATATATTTTATTGGCATGTTGTAATATATTCTGTAACGGCACGTTGTCAAGTGCTGCGTTAACAATTGTTGGGAACTCGGTTTCGAATGCCACCGAAACTGTGATATCCATTAAATCACGATATATATATTTTTTATGGAATAATCGTAATTTAGCTGTAACTGCTATTATTTTTGACAACACGCCTCCAGTCGAACGATCGACCCGTAATATTATCTCGCTGGGTTTTAATTTTAAAACGTGACAATCGATTTCTTCATTTTCGTCTGAAAAATTATTCCAATAAGCTTGATTAATATATATATGTGTTTTTGGATCTGTGTAGTCGGTCGATAATTCTAAATTACACATAAACTGATAATATTCTCTGGTATAATTTACGTTAAAAACGTCTGAGTTTTCAAATTTAAGATTTTTGAAAATAGATTTCGTAGAAAATTCTAATTCATTTCCGATTGGAAAAGCTCGATGTACGTCGGGTGCAAGATTTTTGTAAAGTTTATCATCCAAGTTCCAATTTTCGTTTACGTATTTATTATTATTTTTTTTCCGTTTTAAATATGGTTTTACATAATCAAAACCATACGACGACGATATTGGCTCGTCTATCGCCGGTAATTGTTTTTTTACAATGTCCATACCTGCAGTTTCTGTTTTTTTTGTAAATTTTACAGTTTCCAAACAATCACTAATGTCAAGTTCCACTTTTTCAGCGTTGAATAAATTTTCTACATATTTGAAACGATCAGCAATTTCTTCAGTCATAGTGATATAATATAGTGTTGTATCGAAAATATAAAAAAAATCTTATCCGCACAATAATATTTATAAAACAGTAGATGAATGTTGAATCCGTACGGTTGTGTCGAATCGATGGACGTAATATTAAACTTATTAATATTGGTGTGTATAACGATATTAATATTATTGTACACGGTCCAACAACCACACACTACTACCGATCTAATGATTATATATAAAAAACTTTTGAAAAATGACCCGTCGATTATAGCTTTCACTATGGGCTGGATAAAATCACGAAACGCTTATAAAAACGTGTATTCTAAAAAATCACAAAACCGCGCCGATTTGATAGAACTTGTAACACGTTATGAAATTTTTCCGACCACCGAACAAGGTACACCCAACACCAATGTTTCTAAAGACAATAAACACGGTGTTTTAACCGAAGTCTCGAACGGGTTTGTGGTCTCCGGTATAAATAGTTCTACACCGATCAAATGTCCGGAAAACTATGAAGGTCCAAACTGTAAACTGAAGCCTATATGTACAAGCAATGAAAAAGGAATTATTAAATCGTTAGCCTTGGAGCAATTTAACGCTCTGCAGTTGTACAATTTTTATACACCGTTATCGGCATATGGAGAAACGTCGGACGAAAAAAAAATACATCCCAGACTTAAAGTGCAATGTATTGATTCGTCAGGCGGCTACATTATGATACCGTGTCCCGATAACAAATTGTTGGATGAAAAAACAATGACGTGTAAAACTTATGATCTGTGTATGGATCATTTGGACGGTTTTAAGCATAATTTTACAATAGTTGACGGGCAACCTCGATTACCAGAAAATCAATATTACATCTGTAAAGAATCCAAAAGCGACGTACGCGTGTGCTCCGATGGCACTGTGTACAGTGAAAAACATACAGCTTGTATTTTAAAATCCGAATGTTACAATCAGGGTAACACGCGAATACGATTGAGCGACAAGAAATATGTCCAATGTTCTGGAGATTTAGGAACCGTAGAAACTTGTGAACATGGAGTTGCCGTCACTGATGGTATAATTTATTGCAAAGTGCCAAATTGTTTTTCAAAAAAATATACATATGAAGATTCTTTAATAAAATATACAAAAGGCGCGGTTACATGTGACGAAACCGACATACCGGTTACGGTTCTTTGCAACAATACCGATGTGCATAGACAATATAATTATTCGTGGGGAACCGATTTTTCATTTGATTTTCATACGTGGCCCAAAGAGATATACATCGAAGACGATAAGTTGGGTAAATATTGTTATGCGCCAGACGATTCGATTATTAAACCGGACGCCGTGGTGCCGTTTCGTTGGAGCGTTGCTATGACCGACGCTTTACCGTTTAATCCGAAAACGCAACAATTTGTGTGCGAAAACGAATCGGATTATGTTTGGAAAATAAATTATGTAAAACAAACGGTTGAAAGTCTTGTTCCTAGCCAACCAAATGATTTAAATTTGTCTAAAAACTTTGTAAATATTAATACTCCGTGTATGAAAGAAAATGATCCAATAAATTATGAAACATGGTTGACTGATTTATCAAATGGAGCAGTGAACAATTATCTTTCTAGTTTTGAATCTAAAAGTCCTCACAGCAATATAACATCCGATCCCGCAGGACTTCGTATGATTTTTATGTTAAACATATTTATAAATAAAGTAGACGCTTCGGAAATGTACGACTATTTCAAAAATTATCCGAACGATGCGCAAATATTATGGCCGTCTGTAGTACCGAAACGGTCTAACCTAACCAATAAAATAGAATATGAATACGCTGCATTTGCTATGGAAAAAAAAACAAATAAATTAGAAGTATATTTAGATAATAAACCGCCTATAGGTTTCAAAAATCCAGAAAATTTATCAGAAAATCATATCAATTTAATGCAATACGTGTTTTGGCCGAATTATAAACCAGCTTTGGAAAATAAAAACGCAAAGATTAAAGCTGTATATTTATTTCTGATCGAGGGCCGTATGATGGCTCAAAATTATAACGTATCTATTACTAGTACTACTAGTACTACTTCCTAATACAATTTAACTAAAAGTTAAAAAAAAATATGCGTCCGACATTAATTGTTCACGGTATTTTTAAATCTCAAATATTTATGAAAAAATGTACATTTAATTCTTTTGAAAACCGATTACGAACAGTGTTTGATAATATTTTAACAGCTGACGATATAATTTTTCGCGATACTCGTGTAATCAGAGTTGACGACGTTTACGTTCGATCATGCGAACTATATTTGGAACGTTATCATTTTAATAATCAATCTAGCGACAAATATTATAATAAAGTTTTAAGTGACCCTCTCAACACTTCGGCCGTTGTACCTTTAGCAGGTCAAATCCCACAAACTACAAATGACAAAATGCCTAGATTTGTTATTTGGTACGGTTCTGAAGAACTTACAGTATGCGGTACGTGTGTTTATAGATGTGGAGATTTATCAATGTTACCTACGGCTGTTAACGCGGCTGTAGAATGGGCCGCCCACCGATACGCCAACGTAACAAATTGTGTATACACGTCTGTTATAGTGTTTGATTTAGACGAAACGTTGATAACAGACACAGGTGACGATTTCCTAGAAAATTATAAATGTGTATTGTCTACGGCTAGAGAAAATTTTAACCATGTTGTATTATGGTCGCACGGTGAAGCTTTACATGTAGACACTTATGTTTCTAGAATGGATTTTAAATTTGATCTAGTGTTGAGTGCTGATCAAAATAACGGCAACAATTATTGTAAAAATTTACTACATTTGTACAACTATTTTGGCCCAACTGTTAGATTTTCGTCTGCAATACTGGTGGACGATTCTGCGTACAATTGGTGTGCCGAATACGACGGTTTAATAATACCAACACGGAGTATAAAAAATATATACAATGTGGCGATAGCCATAGAATACATAAAATTCCGGCAGATTGAAAACCACAACACTTTGCTCAGACGACAAGATAAAATATAAAAAAATTTTAACCGTATAACTACTAATGCTATTAAATTTTAATTTTGATCATAAATTTTTGTAATATATCGTCAGTTTTAGTTATTTAATGATTATAATAATATGTCGTCGGTTTATTTATTTATTCATTAACAAATAATTTATATAATAATAATAATAATAATAATTATAATAAAAATATAATATAATATTATTCATTATCACAAACAACTATATTTTAAATATTACACTTGTATGTAATATGTACTTATGATAAAAGTGTAACGTTGATAATAATAATATTTTAATATTCTCGTTTTTTTTTCCGACGATCCATAACAGTATTCTCAGAAATCCTATAAAATGGTAATTATAACTGAAAACAAAATAGGTAAAACAAACGTTTTATCATATACCAAGAATCAAAGGTATAATTTTACTAAATATGCGTAAAATATGCATACACACATAAAAGTATAATTTATATATATATATATATAAACTAAACACATGGATTATGTCAGTATATAAAAACTCGACATCTATATCGTTTGGTGTTATTAATACTTGACCGTAGAAGAGATACACACTTGTGTGAAAAACATTTCATTTTGTTCATTTAAATAAATTTTAAAAATTTAAAAATATTTTTTTTTTATATCATCATGATTATTATTATTATTATTGTTTACAAGTATTAATCGTGTAAAAATGTCTTGCTCATCATCGTTGCAGTCTACGTCAGCTTCGACATCTGAATCCGAAACAATAATATCGTCTCAAGATCAACCGACGTTACTATCATTGTCGTCTCCAATAAGATTTGTTGAATTAGTCGATAAGAATTTAACTCATAACAATGATATTATTGACGCAAATTTTTTTATGCTAAATACTTTAGACCTTATGGTCAGGCATTACAAATCAAATCCCGTTTTATATTTTAAAACCGCAGAATATTATAACTATGCAAATCAAAATCAAAAAAATAAAAAATTACTGAAACTAAAATTGGATCACGAAAAACTTTTATGTATTAAAAATAACGACAAGTTGATAGAATTAAATCGAGAATCTAAAAAATTTTCAATGTCGTCAAACAAGCAAAATGTCAAGAATTATTATCAAAATCTACAAGTGCGACAAAGAAGCACAGAAATTATTTTAAGGTCGAGAATTACAAATATTAAAAAATTAGAACTTGAAACTAATCGGATAAATACAGAAATTCAAAAATTACAAAATGCTTTAAACTATAAAACATATACGCAATCTAATGTTGCTCGTATGGCGTCAACTAAACGGATAATTAATCATTTCAAAATAATTACAGAAATGATTAAATCTGAAAGTTTATTTAAATCCAAACCCACAACATGGTTTATGGTCATAGAAAACTGTCCAATATGTTTTACTAGCGATTATTTGGAGTTAGTAAAATTGAGAAAATGTCACCATGTAATGTGTCATAAATGTTTGAAAACCTTATTCTTATATCATTCTAGAGCTAAATGCCCTTTGTGTAGATCATCAATCAAAGCATACGATGTTTTTAACATTCAAACGTTGACTATTGATTATTTTTATAAAAGACCAGATGCAGAAATTACTGAACAATTTGAACAACCAATGCTTGATTACGATATTAATTGGCCTCCGATAATCAATCTGTACCAACAACAAAACGATGACACGTTTGTTCCGATAATAGAACTTGTTGAAAATTTTCAATCAACATCATCATCATCATCATCATCATCATTGTCGTCATCATCAATAATCGAATTACAACATTCGGAAGTACAACAACAAATAAAATCATATTCAATACATGAAATATTTTACGATTTTTATAAAAAAGTATACAAAATTATTGACAAATATAAATACTGTTCGTATTCAATTTTTAAATCTGCAATAAAGCGTATAAAATATTGGTTATGCGAAATAAAATTTTGTAACGTAAAAGATTTTTTAAATTTTATCGATATGAAATATACAGATTTATGTTTTGCAAAAGAAATGGAAATTTATTTCGAATTTAAAAATATAATAAAAACTACAGGTGTTAAATTTTTAACTTTTAATTTTGATTGTTATTTCGTTTTAGACCAATTTTTCTCATACGGGTTATGGTTAGACAAACTTTTTAACTGTGGATGTTCTGTAATTTATTTAATAAAATGTTTATTTATATCGACAGATTTAAATAATCGCAATGAACAGTATAATTTATACAAGAAATGTTTAAATCGTGAACATTAATGTGTCATTTTATATTAATATTTTAATTTATATAACTTTATGCAAAATGTGTTAGTTATATTATTATATTAACATTATACCGTCGGAATTTCATTAAAAATTATGATAAATAAGTGTACAACTCACAAAAAAAATTAATAACTATTTTGTTTTATATTTTTAATATTGTAATTAATCTGTATATTGTACGACGACGGCAATCGGATAGAAAATAATATGTGATATTCTATATAATATATATTTTCATTTATTCTGTATTGTATTTATTAATAAATATTGTAATACTCTTTAAATGCCTATTGTTTTTCACTATGACAATATTATTTCAAAACCTATACGCATGTTCGCGCAGTATTTGTGAAAGTTATCTAATGAACGCGTTGCGTGTTGGACAAACAAATTAAGCCCTCGGGTTAGTGTTGCTTTAGTTCAAATAAAATTCAAACGACAAAAACAATTTTATATATTGAAATAATATTGAAATTATTTATTGTAATAATTTATATATTTGTACATAATATTACACATTTTACAAACATTACACACAAAATATTATAAAATAATAAAACTCAAAATATGGTACATTACAATTAACATATAATTAAAAATAAGAATTAAATTATTAAAATAACAAAAAAACACAACCATTAAGACTTGATATTATAATAATAAAATATAAAAACATCTAAAAACTTTACTTTAATGAAAAGAACATAAAATATAAACGTGATGGAGACATATAAATAGCGTGATAAAATAAAATTATTTTGCGTTATCAGACCACTGTGTTGTATGGTTCACAAATTAAAAATTGAATAATGCTAGAACTACAATACTTTTATATCAGAAGTATTCAAATTGTTGAAAATGTTTGCATCTGAATATTCAAATTAAAAGAACACGTTAATATAAAATATAAAGTAGAAAAATAGATTGTAAAAAAAAATATTAGTATCAGAAGTATGCGAATTACTAAAAATGTTTGTATTTGAATATTTAAATTAAAAAAACGTTAATATAAAATATAAAGTAGAAAAATAGGTTGCAAAAAAGTAAAAATCAGAAGAAATTTATTAGATCTCCACAATTTAAAAATTTAATAATACTAAAACTACAATACTTTTGTATCAGAAGTATTCGAATTGTTAAAAATGTTTGCATTTGAATATTTAAATTAAAAAAAACACTGTAATCATTATAAAATATAAAGTAGAAAAATAGGTTCCAAAAAAGTAAGAATCAGAAGAAATATATTAAATCTCATACAAAAAAGTATTAACTATTAAAAAACATTTAGTACGTTCACAATACTAATATTTATAAACGAAAATAAATTTTAATATACAATTTAACTACTAAAATAATAACAAATATTGTAATGTATTAAAATAAATAAAAAAAAACAGTATTCATTGAAAAAAATAGGAAAACATAGAAAGTTAGTACAACATCATAAGTATAATATTTATATGTAATAATCTAAATTGATATTACGTTTTATCAAAATCAGTTCAAAATAATCATTTTAAAATGCTAATTCAAATTGATTTTCATTTTACAAAACAATATATGTGTTTGTCATGTAACGAAGTACAATTTTAAAAAAAAAAGAAACATAGTGTACGAATAAATAACGTTTAACACAAAAATATAAATATTATAATAATTGAATTTTATCAAATACTCATTTACAGCAATAAATAATATTTGCAGGTATGTGTTAAATGTTTAAAAAATTACGTTTTTTATAATTTAATAAAACAATAGATTATGACAAAATGTTGGGAAATATATCAAATTAATATTAAAAATTATCATAAAGAAGTTATTAAAAAAAAAAAACTATTATAAATACCGTAGCAAGTTTCATGTACAAAACTGTGAAGCTATTTATATTTCATATAAATCTAATAATTGAAGATACAATGTTTTGAATACTGGAACACCGTGTGTGTCTGTATATATGTTTAGAACTTACTAGAAAAATTAAAATAATTAATATAACATATTAAAAATAATATTTTACTATATTGAAAAATACAACAAACTTGTCTTCGAAAAGATGAATTCAAAAAAAAAATTATTCAGGAATCGGCATCGCACTATCAAATTATACATTGTCGGTAAAGTATAAAATAAATCCATTCATATTAAATTATTTAATCGTTATTATTCTGAAACAAAAAAAACAACTTATTATAGTTTAGATATTTTAGAATAATTAATATGGTTGGTACAAACCAAATATATAATATGAATATACGTTGTATCATGGTGAAAAAGTCAATAAAAAGTGACTTAAAACATAGTTGTTTTCGATAGCAGTATTAATATAAAAATAAGTAATGTGATAAAAATAAAATAAATACAAACAATTTATAATTCACTCATTTTTATTTGGACTATAGCAATCGTCCGAAGATGTGCTTAAATCCGACTGTGTTATTTACAAACATAAAACGCCTTTATATATATATATATAAAACACAAGATATAATTATAAATGTTTATGCGCCTGCGCATATTTTATAATTTATATATATATATATATACGTTTATGTTTTTTTGTGTATATTAACTGTAAATTTTATACATAGAAATATTATTTCAATTCACAATAATACAATTTACTTTATAACGACGGACTAAGTTGTATTTTTATGTAATTATATTATATTTTGTTTATTTATTTATACATTTAATACAATTATTTGACAATAAATTTTATAAGAAAAAAAGCAAGATTTTATATTTCAAAAAAAATGCAACAAATAAACCGTAATGACAAAGATAAAATCACATCAACAATATCGTTCGAAATGTTAAAAACAGCTTCGAACAAAATACAAGACGAATTTGTGTTTGAAAATATAACTGAAAAAAATTACGGGTTTAATTTTAAAAGTTTAAAATATTTTAATGTACAACCAAATCATAAAGAAATATTATACACAGAAATGCATACAGATTTAAAAGTTATTAACAATCATAACGTATCACCGTTATCTACAACAGTACATCAAAACCATTTTGATATTCCAGTAATAAATACTGATCCGGTACCTGCTAATTCTGATATAATTACAGATAATATCGAAGACATCGATCGAGACAATGAAAACACTAAAAGCGTCAACAGTAATGATTCAGAATTTGGTTGCAAAGTAACGATCAACGTCAACGAAGATATCTATGAAAAAAGTCCAGAATTCAAATTTACACCGACAAATAGATCGCATGTGCAGATCAATATACCGATTGATGAAATAAAATTGTTGTGTATTAAATGTTATTTTACAAAATGTGTATGTGAATAATTCGTTGTAGATATTTTATGTTTAAACAGTCTCCGGTAAAATATATTGTAATATCTACATAATCCGTGTCGTCGTTGTTGTTGTTTTAATTTTTTTTTTACATTTCGAGTAAATTGTAGTTATAGTTGTATAACTATTTGTAAAACAATGAAAATATTGATTATTCAGTATAAAATATACGTTTTACATGAAACATTGTGAAACGGTAATAAAACGACATAATCTGCCGTATATCGATCATAATCTAAAACTGTTTTCAATTTGTCATATGTCTGTAACACATATTTTCTATTTAAAAAAAAAAAAATAACAGAGAACAAAAGTTATACCGAATAAACGGTAAACTATTTACCAATTGTTAAAATATTTAATATTTATTTAATTAAAATACATGTTTCACATATGTTTTACGAAAAAAAACATAATATATATATTATACATGTTGTATCTTTGTTTAATATCGATCATTAAATTTTATTATATTATATTATGGGAAAACATTCGTTTATCTACTTTTTTCAATATAAAATGAAATAATATTTAATATTACATAGTAATGTATTATTAGAGTATTGCAAAAATTTTAATAGTCATCATTAACGATTAGCGTGATCGAAAAAAAAAATAACACGTGATCGTTTATTATTGTACTCTCTCTCTCTCTCTCTCTCTCTCTCTCTTTGTATATAATATGTATATATAAGTCGTATTAGTATGTTGTTCACATTCGTATACGGTGTAAAGCGTTGGACTTAACTCCAGATTTTCTATACGTACGGTTTAATTTTTAATATATTTAGTATATTTTACTAACCCAATAACGTTTGTTGGTTTATAAAAAATATATAATAATAATATTTAATTAAAGTAAGATTTTATTTTTATACTTTAGTAATTGTTAATCTCGTTTTATATTTTTTCTATTTTGTATGATTTTCAGATTTTTTATTTACTTACAAACAACGTGTTTGTAATTTAAACTTTCAATGAACGATCGTCCAAAAACACTCGATTGATTACAACCGTCAAAAATGCAAAATATACGCACCAAAAAGTTAAGACCACGTAAAATACAGACAAAAGCGTTGTGGATTTTTTCTTCGAAACAATTATTGACAAAGAATCGGTAATAAACGAAATATTAAATAATAATATTTTCAATTTTTCATTTGATTATGTTTGTTTTAGCGATCTGTTGTTCAACTTCTCTATGAATAGGAGAACTTTTAGCCATTCAATTTTGAATATTGTTACAATTGGAAAAAAATCAAAAACAAATTAAATATATCGGTAATTAATTATGAGTGATTTAAAACCAAATAAGAGTATATAAAAAAAAATAATAATTTAATTATAATATTATTTAATGGTATTTCTTAATTGTAGTTCTTTTTAATTATCTTTTATTATTAATATTTAATATAGATTGCAAACGATATTTTTTTCATGTTTTCCTATGATTTTGTTCATAATAATTAAATATAAATTATGAATTTTATTTTTTTATTAGTAATTATTTTATTTACATATATTTTTTTTATATACTAATTTTTCATATTATGTCAAGAACTTATAATTTTTTTTTTATTTTATAATAACAATAATTAATATACTGTTGCTTTCTGTTAGTTTGCGTTCGTTTAAAATATTAATTTTCATTTCTAACCATATTATCGGTGAACTAATTTCTTATGAATCTCGTTTCTTGATTTTTTTTCAGTCTGTTGGTTATATATCTAAAACAAAATTATATATCTGCTATAAATGTATAATGAATGTTTTTTTATGTAACCGTTATTGTTATGTTTGTAAACAAATTTTTTTTATATGGAAAAGCCCTTATGATTATGTTTCTATAGTTTTTATAAATTTTTTTATTTAATTAATATTTCGATTAGAAATAATATCCAAATATCTATATTTATCTCTCTTAACACTACTGTTTCTGTTTCGTACATAATATTTTTTTTTTATAAACTATTTGTAATTTTTAAGACAATATTATATAAACATTTTATGGTTTTCTCCGACACGGTTGTTTCTATTCTGTACATGATATTTTTTTTTTACTTTTATAAATTATTTTTATTTATCTAACATGTATTTACGATGTAAATTATAAAGTTTTCACGCAAACGACGCATTGCTCTGTCTGTTTCGTAGATAATAATTTTTTTTTATACTGATTTTTTTTTACCTACATTATATTGCCATTTGCAGGCTAAAACTGACACTGTTTATTGTAAAATTATTACAACATTTTATGTGTATAATATGGATTTTAGTGACAAACCGTTTTAAATTATTATTATTAATTGATTTTTGAGTTTTATAATATTTTTTTCTTAAAATCTAAAAGGGTGATGTTATAAATTGTAAATTATTTTATGTTACAATGATTTTAAGTTTCTATAATATATTAAAACGTTTATTTAACTTTTTTTTTCTAAAGCTCTTGTGTTTATTTTAAATAAAAATATTGTTTCAATTATTTTATATTTTAAGTTTTAATTTTGTTAAAAGAAATTTATAGAAATAGATATTATAATAATAAAAAAAATATTGTAATGAAAAATTGTATAAAATATGTATAAAATAAAATAAACAATTGTTTATTTATTTGTTTGTATTTGTAATGTCTTTTTTTGTGTGTATCCAACTTACAACGAACGGATATTATTTTTTAATAATAATAACTGGTAAAATTATGATAAATCTTAATTAAAACTGTTAGTTAACGTATTTGGATTTGTAATATTTTTTAATATTGTGTTGAAATTATTTTTTTGTCGTCGTCGATCGAAAAGCTCAAAAATGTTTGAAGGTCTCAGACGTATGGACGGATTTTAAATTTTAATATTTCTTGTCGATCAAAAAATGTCTAAGTCTTAGGCATTTTCACGCTTTCGTAAGGACGGATGTAGACTTGTAATTGTTCTCTTGTGTAATTATTTTTTCGTCATCGATCAAAAAAAAAAAAACGTAAATATCTCTGAGAGTCTCGCTGATTTTCACACAGACGATTTTGGACTTGTAATATTTTTCAACGTGTCTGGAACTATTTTTCGTCACCGATCAAAAAACGTTAAAATCGCTGAGAGTCTCAGCGATTTCTACGCTTTTTTCGTGCGTACGGTTTTTGGACTCGTAATATTTTATTTCTCGTCGTCGACCGAAAAGCGTTAAAATCGCTGAGAGGCTCAGCGATTTCTACGCTTTTTTCGTACGGACGATTTTTGGACTCGTAATATTTTTCAACGTGTTGAAAACTATTTTTTTCGTGCGTACGGTTTTTGGACTCGTAATATTTTATTTCTCGTCGCCGATCGAAAAGCGTTAAAATCGCTGAGAGGCTCAGCGATTTCTACGCTTTTTTCGTACGGACGATTTTTGGACTTGTAATATTTTATTTCTCGTCGTCGACCGAAAAGCGTTAAAATCGCTGAGAGTCTCAGTGATTTCTACGCTTTTTTCATACGGACGATTTTTGGACTCGTAATATTTTATTTCTCGTCGCCGATCGAAAAGCGTTAAAATCGCTGAGAGGCTCAGCGATTTCTACGCTTTTTTCGTACGGACGATTTTTTGGACTCGTAATATTTTTCAACGTGTTGAAAACTATTTTTTTCGTGCGTACGGTTTTTGGACTCGTAATATTTTATTTCTCGTCGCCGATCGAAAAGCGTTAAAATCGCTGAGAGGCTCAGCGATTTCTACGCTTTTTTCGTACGGACGATTTTTGGACTTGTAATATTTTATTTCTCGTCGCCGATCGAAAAGCGTTAAAATCGCTGAGAGGCTCAGCGATTTCTACGCTTTTTTCGTACGGACGATTTTTTGGACTCGTAATATTTTTCAACGTGTTGAAAACTATTTTTTTCGTGCGTACGGTTTTTGGACTCGTAATATTTTATTTCTCGTCGCCGATCGAAAAGCGTTAAAATCGCTGAGAGGCTCAGCGATTTCTACGCTTTTTTCGTACGGACGATTTTTGGACTTGTAATATTTTATTCCTCGTCCGTAGACGGACGCGAACGCGTAGTAGTACCTAATAGCCTCGCCGCTCGCATGTCATTCAACGACTGTTCGCAGCCACCGACTAATCGGATGTGATGACGCGCGGTCGCCTTGACGCGTTTTCCATCGTAGCACGCGCGCGCCGGCGGTCCGGAGACCGTCGGCGCGCGCGGAACCCGTCGACGACGCGAGCGCCCGGACGGGCGCTAGCGGCGTCGCGCTCGTCGGGTCACTGGAACCATGCCGTCTGCGTACTAGACGCGTCGTGCGACCGCGCGCTCGTAGTCTGCGGAACGTGACGGGGGGTCCGTCTTTACGAATATGCGAGCGACACGGGCGTTCGGAGAACGTCAGCCGTCCGCGCCCGCCGGGCGCCGTGAAGAGACTGACGAGTGGACGGGAGTACGCGCGCCGCGTACCGGTTCCGCCGGCGCGCGACGTCGTCCCCACTTTTTTTTTTGACCGTCGTCGGTACGCGCTTGCGCCGTGTCTCCTCCCTCTCATAATATGTCTGTGGACTTTCTATTTTTTTTTCTCGTCGCCGATCGAAAAGCGTAAAAATCGGTGAGACTTTCAGTGATTTTCACGCTTTTTTCGTGCGTACGGTTTTTGAACTCGTAATATTTTTCAACGTGTCGGGAACTATTTTTCGTCGTCGATCAAAAAGCGTTAAAATCGCTGAGAGGCTCAGCGATTTCTACGCTTTTTTCGTGCGGACGATTTTTGGACTTGTAATATTTTATTTCTCGTCGCCGATCAAAAAGCGTAAAAATCACTGAGAGTCTCGCCGATTTTTACGCTTTTTTCGTGCGTACGGTTTTTGGACTCGTAATATTTTTCAACGTGTTGAAAACTATTTTTTTCGTGCGTACGGTTTTTGGACTCGTAATATTTTATTTCTCGTCGCCGATCGAAAAGCGTTAAAATCGCTGAGAGGCTCAGCGATTTCTACGCTTTTTTCGTACGGACGATTTTTGGACTTGTAATATTTTATTTCTCGTCGTCGACCGAAAAGCGTTTTAATCGCTGAGAGTCTCAGTGATTTCTACGCTTTTTTCATACGGACGATTTTTGGACTCGTAATATTTTATTTCTCGTCGCCGATCGAAAAGCGTTAAAATCGCTGAGAGGCTCAGCGATTTCTACGCTTTTTTCGTACGGACGATTTTTTGGACTCGTAATATTTTTCAACGTGTTGAAAACTATTTTTTTCGTGCGTACGGTTTTTGGACTCGTAATATTTTATTTCTCGTCGCCGACCGAAAAGCGTTAAAATCGCTGAGAGTCTCAGTGATTTCTACGCTTTTTTCATACGGACGATTTTTGGACTCGTAATATTTTATTTCTCGTCGCCGATCGAAAAGCGTTAAAATCGCTGAGAGGCTCAGCGATTTCTACGCTTTTTTCGTACGGACGATTTTTGGACTTGTAATATTTTATTCCTCGTCCGTAGACGGACGCGAACGCGTAGTAGTACCTAATAGCCTCGCCGCTCGCATGTCATTCAACGACTGTTCGCAGCCACCGACTAATCGGATGTGATGACGCGCGGTCGCCTTGACGCGTTTTCCATCGTAGCACGCGCGCGCCGGCGGTCCGGAGACCGTCGGCGCGCGCGGAACCCGTCGACGACGCGAGCGCCCGGACGGGCGCTAGCGGCGTCGCGCTCGTCGGGTCACTGGAACCATGCCGTCTGCGTACTAGACGCGTCGTGCGACCGCGCGCTCGTAGTCTGCGGAACGTGACGGGGGGTCCGTCTTTACGAATATGCGAGCGACACGGGCGTTCGGAGAACGTCAGCCGTCCGCGCCCGCCGGGCGCCGTGAAGAGACTGACGAGTGGACGGGAGTACGCGCGCCGCGTACCGGTTCCGCCGGCGCGCGACGTCGTCCCCACTTTTTTTTTTGACCGTCGTCGGTACGCGCTTGCGCCGTGTCTCCTCCCTCTCATAATATGTCTGTGGACTTTCTATTTTTTTTTCTCGTCGCCGATCGAAAAGCGTAAAAATCGGTGAGACTTTCAGTGATTTTCACGCTTTTTTCGTGCGTACGGTTTTTGAACTCGTAATATTTTTCAACGTGTCGGGAACTATTTTTCGTCGTCGATCAAAAAGCGTTAAAATCGCTGAGAGGCTCAGCGATTTCTACGCTTTTTTCGTGCGGACGATTTTTGGACTTGTAATATTTTATTTCTCGTCGCCGATCAAAAAGCGTAAAAATCACTGAGAGTCTCGCCGATTTTTACGCTTTTTTCGTGCGTACGGTTTTTGGACTCGTAATATTTTTCAACGTGTTGAAAACTATTTTTTTCGTGCGTACGGTTTTTGGACTCGTAATATTTTATTTCTCGTCGCCGATCGAAAAGCGTTAAAATCTCTGAGTCTCGCCAATGAAGAGACTGACTAGTGGACGTGAGTACGCGCGCCGCGAACCGGTTCCGCCGGCGCGCAATAGTCGGTGTCACTCCTTTCCCCTTCCAATCTCGTTACGTTTTCTGTATTGACAACTCGAGCAACAACTTCTCGTGTTTTCTCTTTTAACATGTGGTGATTAATTTTTTTTTTAAGTCAACTCGACAAACACTTTTACGCATAAAGACCACTTTTCTATACTTTTGAAATAAAATATACCGATTGTAAAAAACGGAAAGGTTTTGTACAAGCGGTAGGTTCGATTATTAAAAAAAATAATTTAACGTTCGCGTTCATAGTAAAACTATTTTTATTTTATATTTATATGAATATAAAAAAAAAAATTACTGTATTACGATATCTACGGTTGTATTTTATTGTTTTTAATAATCGCTTGTTGGTTGTCTCTAAAACGAACCGTATATGTTTTTTCAGGATTTAGGTTTGTTGCTACTATCCAAAAATCTATTATAGTTTTGAAATTATTCAAAGACCCAAAACTCATAACATTCATTTCTACCGGAGGGTGTCCAGTTCTGTAACAATAACCGATAATTTTTTTAGTTTTAATACTTATTGAATTGTCGATAAATATTTCAACGTCTGTAGATCGATTTGGTGTAAAATAACTACGTTCTGTTTCAAAATCTTTGTACGTTACATTACCAAATTTTTGTCTCAAAGCGTTTGACAATTTAAACATGTCTTCGCCGTACAATATATTTAATAATATCGAAAGTCGTACTTCTGTTGGTTGATGAAATATCACGTGTGCCGGAATAATATCGTATTCGATTGCGTTCATCATTGGCGTTCGCGCGTAAAATTTATATTTTAATACAAACTGCAATTCGTCAAAACGTTTTGGATTATTTAAATTTTTGTTTATTAATTCGTGAAAATCATAAACGCCTTTTATCAAAAATCCAAAACATAATGTTTGCAAAACGTTTTCGTTTTCTGTATCGTTTTTGATTTTTAAATAATGACCTATGCACATTGGACATGGTAATATTTTATCAATGTTTAATGCACGAGTTTCGTGATACAAAAATGACTGTTGACGCATACGAACTAGCGTACGAAAAATTAAATACACTGGCCACAGCAACGTCCATGTTTAGTATTTTAGAATATCTAGAAACTGTTAAACCTAGTGTTAAAACTGTTATATTCACGTATGCCGACATGGACATGCTAGGACATGTATTGATGCTTCGAGGCGGTTCTTCGGGTACTTTTAACGCCAAAGAAAACAATTATCAAGTCGCGCAATATCATGTTTATCAATATTTTGCAAAACTTTTAAATCATCCAGTCATTGATATTTCGTACGCGTTAAAAACTTACGACATTGATATAGACCGATTACAATTTGAAATATTAAAACGATTATTTTACGTACAATTAACGCCAATTGTTGACAACGAGAGTAAAAATACAATTTCTATGACATACACCAGTGCTGCTCATTCGCTTCCAGTAGAATTACAAATTGTCAATTCTTATAACCGTTTAGCAGAAAAACGTATACACATGTTTTGTAAAAATAACGACGATCAATTTATTTATAACTATAGTTTAAAATAATAAACTATGTGAATTATTATATAAAAATTTGGTTTTTTTTTACTACAAACGCGCATGTTAATGAAATTACGTTAATATATTTACGTTACGTTTTATGTATATTAAAATAAAAATATCTTGTAAAAAAAAAAAATCATTTTTTTTTTAACATAGGTTTATGCGATTTTCTAATTTCTCTACCAACAGTCAGTCATCAAGTTTTTTTTTATCAATTACTGAAATTTTCAAAAGATTTTCATAATCGTGTACAATTAGACGATAAAAACGGTGATCATCGTCTATCGGCTACGGTAAACCAAGCATCTACGGTATCGGGTTATTCGTTGGATCAAAATCAATACAAAACAGCTTGCAGTTATTTGGTTACAATTTCAGATATTATGTTGAAAAAAGAAGATTTAGGCATAAACATTTTGATGTTAAATTTTTCTAAATATTATGCCGATTCACAATACCATAGATTTGCAAATGAATTTAGTGTGTTAGATGAATTAGAAGATTTTGAACTTTTACTATTGAAATGTTCAAATAGTTTTTTAAAATTGCCAAAAAATTTAGCACTTCATAAAATTTATGGAATAAATGCACAGTGTAAAAATTTCACCAAAGACGGATTACTTTTAAAAGAAAATTTTGATTTTATTTTTCATTTTATGACCAAAAGCATATTATCGATTGATTTATTTTTACAAATCATGAAACCATATCATATAAAAATAATCGAATCGTTTTACATGTTAGTTTCTTTTACTAGACAAAAACGAATAATTTTAGAATGTAAAAATTTAAACTCTCCAAATTTTACATACACTATTAGACGTATTTTACCTACTAAAATATATAACGGGTGTATGTGGTTTATACTTCCAAAATCGGTAATATGGTTTGCATGTTCAGACAATACTATTAAAAAATCTAGTTACATGTCGAAAAATGATGAAAATATTATATTGAATACGTTCAAAGATGAACATTCCATAGTAGTTGGTTTTATTAATAATTCTATTGTATATCCCGTATATTTAGATACTTCTTTTTTTCACGGAAATTGGCCACGGACATATGATCATTTTTTGTTAAAAAAATATAATATTATATTTGAATTAGGTCCGGTACGTTTTAGAAATATTCATTTTGTATGTACAAATCAGTGTAATGTTTATAAACTGGTTAAATAAGATGTAATGTATAAAAAAAATTAAATCGGATAAATATATATATTTTTATTAATGAACCGTGATTGGTCTTTACCGTTTTTGAAAAAACACTTGTCAAATTTAGGTGTAAATGCAATTATAATATCGTGATTTTTACCCAAATCACTGATCAATTTTGCCAAATATTTTGCTTTGAGTACAGAACGATTGTCATAATACGAATTACGGTCGATTACCAAAAGAGTATTATCAGTTACACGTAAAACAGATCCTAATTTTTTAGGCAAATTATCACAAATAGGGATAATTTTTAAAATATCATAGTGCAAACGATTAAGGTAAAAAGTAGGAGGTATAAATATTTTTCCTTCAGAAGTACCAAAAAACACTATTAAACGTTTTTCGGAATCAAAATCGTTAATTCTAGACATTTTGATTAAAGGGTTAGCATCGTTTTTATATTTTCACTATATACACATGATATACAATGAAACAGACATATTTTATACATTTTTGCATATTAATACATATTTTAAAAATTATAAAATTATAATATAAACACGTTTACTATTAGTATAAAAAAAAATACAAATGAATATAAAAACCGTTAAAAAAAATGATAAAAATGACGATATGAAAGTTTTTATAAATTTTCAATTTGTATAAAAAAAATCGGAATAAAAAAATGTGAATACATTAAAAAACACGACGATTTTAAAAAAGAAATGAAAAAAATAATTTCAAAAAAAAAACCAAACTTAATTAAAGATACAACATTAACATTATCTCTCTTATAGATAATTATTATAATAAATATTTTTATAATTTTAATATTCTTAATTTAATAAGTAAATAAAAAAAATATAACTTATAAAATGTGTTGAAAAAGTTTGTAAATCAAATTATCTACAACATAAAATTATTTACGTCGAACCAGAAAACACGAATTACTTAAAAAATGTGTGTAAAGAGTTTGTAAATCAAATTATCTACAAAATTAACTTAAAAAATAATATAAAATAAAATTAAACATGAAATGAAAAATTAATTATACACATGATATAAAATATTAGAAAAAAAACAAATTACTATACATCAAAAACTATAACAATTTCTAATTATAATATGAAAATTTTAATTTTATATGGTCATAAAAAGAAAATATAAAAAAAATATTTTTATTATAGAAATTAATTATGCACATGATATAAAATATCATATGATATAAAACGGAAAAACTTCTAAAAATACAAAAAACCATTTTAATATTTTAAAAGATACGTTTACAAATCATAGATACTGAAATAATGTTAAACAAATTAGTGTTTAATGTTAAAAGAAAATATTACAAAATGATGTAAACATAACATATATATTACAAAAATTTTATAAATATTAAAAATGAATTATTTAAACTTCAGTTGAAAATCAATATCTAAAACAAATAAATATTTTATAAATATTATGTTTAATATATAAAATTTATATAATTACTTGTCAAAAAATTCTAGTAATAATATTGGTAATCGTCGTCGTCGTCGTCATCATAGTGCAATGGAATTTAACTGGAAAATTTGAACTATTAAACTAAAAATTAGATTAAAAATTCAACTAAGTACCATATTTATCATATAAAATTTATATTAGAAAAAATTAAATAAAAATAGTTGTAAAAAAAATTTATAAGTTTATATTATTTTTTAAAAATAATCATATATTTGATTGAGCAAACACGAGCTTCGTTCACGAGACATGTTTAAGCAATGAGTGAATACCCATGTACTACACCTAATATATAAATATATATATACCGTATTGTTCTTTTTGTTATGTATATAGTGGGGAAAAATATTATGTTTAATCTTTTTTTCTTAATAAATTGGAAATACAGATTGCATTGTATTAAAAAACACTATCACGTAAATAATATCATTAATTTCGATTAATTGGGGACTGGTCTAAAGTGTAATTGAGTATATTGATATAGTATAGTTTGATAACATCATGAATAAAAAAAATACATCGTTGAAAGATCAATACATCGAAATATTGAAAGAAAAATACAATAATAATGTAACTGAAAAAATGGCAGTTGACGATGATGATATATACGAATCTAAAGATAAAATAAACGAAATCAGTATTGATCAGTTACAACCCGACCAAGTGTGTGTGGAATTACCCTGGATATTTGTAAATATCGATGACGATAAAAATCACGAATTCATAAGTTCGTATAAAGTAATAGATTTTTCTATATTACAATCGTTAATGAAATACGCTCCAAAAATAGAAACGGGTGACAATAAAGAGCAAATGGATGTGATGGCCGATTTATTGGCGAAAATCAATACAACAGACGACAACGAAACTGGACTAATGACTAACGCAAAAAAACTTTTAGACGCTTTTACAGTGATTGGTAAAATTTACGATGACATGGACGTGTGTGATAATTTTGTAGACATTACGTACGAGGCTATCACGTTCAATCCTATAAGATTGTATGTCAATGACAAAAATACAAGATTATTAGTGTCGGCTAAAGAAACTATTGTGGACGGAATATCTTTTTATTCGCAATTAGATCCAAATAATACCGATTTGAAATTAAAAATACGTGAAAAAATGAACGAAGACGATTTAAATCAAATTTATTATGTTTTAGAAAAATTTAGAGAATCGCTTTTGTTCAAACCGACGCGTATTATAATATGCAACATGTCTATTAAAATTTTAAATATGTGTATACTTTTTTTAGCAATAGATAATCATAGTGTACCGTTACGCGATAAATATTTAAAAGATTATTATTGGAACCTCATTGGATATATGATGGACGCGTTAATACGTAGCAGAGTAATACAATATTGGCATAAATATCCGTGCACACAACAATTATTAAAAGAGTTGACAAACAATTACAATAAACTCAATACTATGGTTGCGATTTGTAAATTAACAAAAGCCAAAGACCGCGCAGAGTATATAATCAACCGAATACGGGCCGGTCCAAAAGGTGAACTTTTTAAAGCAGACACGTACAACTCTTACATAAATATTATAAATAACTATGTATTTCGTAACGGAAATGACGTTTATTATAATTTTACACAAGAATCTATGCAAAATGTCTTACAACTACAATGCATAGAACTGATAATATCGATGAAAGACAGTATGTTTCAGGAATATGTACTTTAGAAAAAAAAGCTGTAATATTTTTACTATTAATTTGTAACGAGACTTCTCGGTAAGATCATAATATTGTTGAGAAACGTCATAAAAAAAAGATTTTGATTTTATTTTTAACGTTGTCCGTGGCTGTAAACTCAAATACTCATTATGATGAAAATTATAGTCGTATAAAATATCGATCGACAAGTGTTGCTGTTGTTGTATAAAACAACAATATTGGTGTGCACGCTACTGTCGTCGTCAGTCAGTTTTGAAAAATCCGACGGTCAAGATGTTTCGTTCTCCGTGGAATTTTACATTGTTACCGTACACGTACGCGATTAAAAATAATAATTTTAAAAAATTCGACGTGTACAACTGTTGGATTTTTTCACACGTTTCTCATAACGGTCTGGATACGTGTTTTTGGTTTGACGGTGTGGACTTGTTAAAAAAATTATTGGGCACTATAAATTATTCTCTGTTGAATAACTTACACAATTATCAACGTATTAAATTTGCCAATATAATCTCTACCGTAATAATTTCATCACAGAAAAACAAACATCCTGATCACATCTCTAAACAACGTGCTGATTTTATGAATAAATTTTTACATTGGACAGATTTAACTATTTTAATTTCGGAAAGCGGATTATATGATTTATTGACGTTCGTAAACTCGGAACGTTCAATTACTTTTCGCAATTGGATTGTGTCGACCGTATTACCAAGTCTGAGAAACAAGAGATTTACGTGAATCGAGGATTATTTTGGCCAAAAACGCCGTCTATAGTACAAACTTCAGCAATAGCGCCAATCGTGTCTGAAATTTCAAAAGTACGTGATAAGATTAAATCTTTATATGAATTACAATTAAACGTTTTGGAAAAATATGCAAATACTATGACAAACTTTGAAAATCTACATGCGTCGAATGTTTATCAAAATAATTATATTTCACCAAACACTGACAATGACGACGATAACAAGGACGTGTCGGAAAAGCAACAGCGTCAACCAGAATTACTATTGGGGACATCGTTTTTGATAGAACCACCAGCACCAGTTCAAACACAATCTTTGGGCCAACAATAAAATCATGACGCCTCCAAAATTACAAAAAGAAAAATCACAACGACAAAAACAATTTCAATTTAGAAAATATCATTAAAATAATAGTGTAAAATGGTAAAAATATAATTGAAATAGTAAAATTACTTTTATAGTATAAATGTTTATTATAATATATTATATAATAAAATAATAATATCCTATCAATATAAACTGTTTGTAGATTTGTAGAAATAAAAAATAATAATAATAATAATAATTGTAATAAAAATAACGTAATATTATAGTATTTTTAAATTATTTTTTTTTTGTAAATTAATATATAAACAAATACTTGTGTAGATTATAATAATTGTTCATTTTAAATAAAAAAAAAAATAATACAATAGAATATTATATACTTTGGTCGGTTAAATTGTAAAAAAAATATTTAAATTTTTTTTTTTTGTTTTACAACATAATCAATTTTCATTTTTGAATAGTTTAAGCCGTTAATTTTTTTTTTACAGAATTATATTTTTTACGAAACAATTCTGAATATGGTGGCGGCGAGACTGCAATAGATTGTGTTACAAGTGTATCATTCTCAACGTCGGATAAAGATTCGATTGTCGGTGCTGTTGGTACAAATTGGTCATTATCGTCAAACTCTGATAACATACGTACCATCATTTGATCAGTTGATATTTGTGAAACATTTTCTAAAAGTAAGTTATCTAAATCGACAGGCGCAGCTACTACTCGATTCATTATTAAACGTAATGACCAGTCTTTATTTTTAAACGTACCTGGATATTTATGATTTATATACATTTTCAAATGAATTACAAACGATCCTTTTTGTTCAAAACAAGCGTCGTTAAATTCTGTTCGATATTCAACACGGTTATATAATTCTTTAGACACAACTATACCGTTAGACGGTACGGTTTCATTGCTAAAAGTCACCACGGTCGGCATAGTTTTAAAGTCACAAATATGAAATTTTTCTATATCTAAATATTTGCATAATAATACATAATGATTGCACACGTTAAACGTACCGGATAGAATAAAAGGTAAATCAAAATAACGTTCACGTATTGTGTTCAAGGCTTTTATTATTTGCAAATAAGATGACGTGTTGTTAAAATCTTTTTTAAACTCCTGTACAAAATTTATATAATAGAACAATTTTGAGTCAACTAATCTTTCTAATTTACAAACGGTCATACGAGCGTCGTTATAGAAATCAAAATCTTGACCTACGACTACGTGATATTCTTTTTCAGTCATATACAGCGGTGACGTGGAATACCGTTCATAATCGTTTACAGGTGATCTAGGTATAAACGTAGTGGTTTTTAAATAAGTACTAATTTGTGTAGACGTTAGAAATTTTGTTCGATTTACGGCTAAAAAATCTTTACCTGCATGGAATTCTATTAATTTCTGACATATTTGTTGTTCTTCAAAACGTTTATTTGTTTTTTTCAAAGCGTTTATGCTTATAAAATCAACACGATCTACAAAAGCTGTCAATTGTTTAGGTAAATTTTCAAAATGTTCACAATTATAATGTATTAATACGTCAAACGTATCATCGATAGGCTCATCAATAGCTGATGGTAAAACCGATCGAGTATTTCGTTTTACGTCATATTGTACATTGTTTTCTTCTTCGATTGACCATAGAGTATTTTTTGTACTTATGTTGTCAGGATAAATAATTTGTCGTGTTTTTTTTAAAGTATTTGATATATTTGTTTCTGACAAATTGTCGTCGATCCTATTGTCTGTAGTCGTTAAATGATAAACATAAATTATTATAAATATTGAAATTATTAACGTGTAAATTATTAATAAGATTTCAAACATTATAAAATCATTTAAAAGAAATCAACATTTGTAAAAATTATACAACTATATAACATATTTCTATGTTTAATCTTTTTTTTCTACAATAATATTTGTAGAGTGTCTTAGAGTATAAAAACTACGTGTACTTGGCGTAAAAACTTTTTTCAATTGATGACATTTGTTTTTATTTGTTTTATAAACATAATAATATTGTAAATAATAGATTGACAAAATAAAATAAAAAAAAAATACTTGAATAATTTTATTTAGATATTATTAAATTATTTTAGTAAACAGTCTATACGGATACAAATATACAAATATTAAATAACAAGACAATCATTTTAGTACATATTTGTATATTGTAATACAAATATTATTTTTTTTTATTTCTCTTGGATTCTTCATAGTTGTCGGAACCGTCAATGTTTTTACGTTTTAAATTATTTGTACAAAAAACAGAAGCTAAAAATTTAAAATTGTTAAACATTCTAGACGATATTGCTCTTTTAACAGTGTCACTCGTGCTGTTGAATAAAAATTCGTGATCTTCTGCTTTATTATAGATATCTTTGAACCGTTCATCTACGTGTAATTGATATTCATAATCTACCAAATTCATCAAAAGTTTCTTGTCGTATTCTCGTTCATCAAATGTTTGTTTTATTATTCTCGCTTTCGTACGCATTGTTTTGGCATCACGGGCCAAAACTCCGGCTGCTTTTTTCAGTTCTTTGTATTTCAGTATATCAAACAATGCACCGTTCATACACAAGTGAAAAGGTTGTAACGTACCGCTAACCGTGAATAAAACTGAACGATTTTTTATAAATGCGCAACAATGTGTGTTGATGCCAAATTCAGAATTTTTCGACACTCGTGGTAATATTGATCGACCAAATGGTCGGAATAGTCCAGATATTGTAAAAAGTTTAGGATCTGTCCATTCGCGTTTGCGACTTGAAAAAAATACTGTCACATTGTCAATAATCAATTGTTTGTCTAATAAATTATTGTGACCCGACTTTGTAGGATCGTAACATTTTAAACGTAAACAACGTTTCATTATTTCTGCTTCACTGAATAGCAGACGTGTTTGAAGATTGTAGACAAAACGATTTTCCTTGGTGTCTTTTGTTTTGAACGCCGTAATATCTGTCGAATCGCCGTTTACAAACCTCACACATTCCGTAGGCATTCTAACAACTGTAAAAGCGTGTAATCGTACATATATAGTACATTCATTACCCAACCTGTTGTATATGTTGACAGTAAACTGACCCGTGTCGTCGGCGTCACGTGCTTGCAAAGATGGTACAATTGTCGGATCTAAGCAAGATATTTGTGGAATTATTATAAATTGTTCTTGGAGTTCAGCAGTATTGGTTTTTTTTATGATTTTACCATCCAAAATTTGTCGAGATTCAATTTTTTGAGGTATTTCTATTATGTACCCGGTGTTTAAATTTTGAACAGTATTTGGTAAACATCTAGGTACTTTTATAGTAAACATTGGCGGTGTTAAACGAAAAATACCATTTTTTGTTTTTTGAACACTACTGTGTACGAAAAGAACAGACTTAAAATCTTGTACTTTTATAACGCGAGCACTGGACGAATTCATTTTATCTTGTTTTTGTATACTAAACAATTCCGAAAACACTTCGTTGGTGACTTTTATGTCGAATTCTTCTTCGATTTCAATCTGTTTTGTCCGGTCCCGGCAAAAATCTACAGAATCTATGATTTTTCTTTGTAATTTTTGCAACGTCAATCGTTTGTCGTCTATTGATTTAGAGACACAAGTTTCGTTTGGCATTTCTTCGGTGGATATTTTGTCACAACGTATAGAAGGTTGAAAATTTAATACGTCTTGAAAATTATCGTAAACGTCCCATAATTTCGAGCGTGTTTGTTCGTTGAATGTTCGCGGATTTTTTGCAGTCATAATGTAAAAAGAACTCACATAAATAATCGGCGGCCTTACGATAGTTGTTTTGTCGAAACTGTTTGTGTATTGTCAAAATCGTGGACTTTATATTCTAATTTTAACCCCTTCTACTATCTCAATTCTATTCAAAATCAATTTTGTATAAAATAACAAACCGGTGGTAATAGGGCGTTACCTTTTGCTAATTTGTTTTTGTTACACCGATTGACTATATAAGATAATATTTTCTATCAGATATTAACGTATACATTTTATATAATATCTTTTATTATATTTAACTAGTCGATTTTTTCTTTATCGTTCAAAATAATGACTACCAACATTGTGTTATATCGTGTAATTTTTATTTTATACGTATCAAGTTTGCGTATTGATTGCTTTGTTTCAAACTGTACGGAAAATTGTTTAAAAAAACAAATTTATTTTCAAAATAATGAGCGAAATTCTTACGACGTTTCAACGAGTTGTGTTCCTAGTCAAGACGTGTTGATATGTGAAAATTCCGTAAATGTTTTTAATACATCGACAATGTATAATTTTGAACGGTTTAAAATTATATACATAAATTTTACACAACGAGAATTAACTGAAAATTTATTAAACACCGGCGATCGTGTTCAATCGTTAACGATAACATACAGTTTTTTGGAAATTGTAAATCGCTGTACTTTCCAATGCGAAAAATCAATTGAAACAATTGATTTATCTAATAATAAAATTAGTTTTATAGAAATGGATACATTTAAATTTTTAAAGAAATTACAATTTTTAAATCTTTCAAATAATATGGATTTATTTTTTGACAAAACATTTATTTTGCGATTACAACCACAGTTTTTACAATCGGCATCTTTGTCGTCATTATCAGATTTAGATAATTTAAAAGTTTTAGATATACAAAATACATTAGTTATTGATAAATATTTAGATGTATTTGAATCTTATTCTTTTAACGATGAACCAATTATACAATCCATGATCAATCGAAGCTCTTTGGTATTATATACATCTAAACATTTTATCGTTACGTCAAAAAATAATTGTACAATGTGTGATTCAAATATGTTTTCTTATTATACATCAAAAAACGTACAATTTTTTTGTACAACGACAATATATTCTTATATTATAAGAAATCGTGAACAATTTGATAATATTTTTTGTTACAACTTATTACAAAAAAAAAATTTCAACGACACTAATGACGTGGTGGTAGAAACAAGAATCAATAATTTCAAAACAAAAACTATGCATCAGATATTGTTCGACACGTTAGTTATTGCAACTCCATATTTACCAAGTAAATCTTTATTTTTGAATTTAACCACTGAATTTAAGAATTTTGTTTGTGAAGATACAAATACAACTGTAAAGCAATTATCAATTTTAAACTGCAATAATACATCAAAAAATGACAAATTATCAACTATAAACGTTTCTGATTACAAGTTTAATTCAACTACACAGATTAGTCCAGTTATTTATGTAAACGAATCGTTCGGCGGTACCGTGAATGGTACCGATTTGGATAATCGTAGTTTTGAACAACAAATACATTTAAATACGACTACACAATCTGATACAATTACATCAATACATAACAATACTGTTCAAAAGACACTTTTACACGATCAATTTAAAAAAGAAGAAATAGAAACGATCACAAACGTGTCGTACACGGAAAATAAAACCGAATCGGAAAGTGTTTTTGATCGTGTTTACAATGAAAATAATTCGGATATGAATCCACAAGTTGAGAAAAATTTAAATCTTCAATTTCTTACAGCCATAGACGATAAATCAAATAATTTAAATATATTTGTTTCGCCAACAATAAATGAAACGTGGAAAGAAAATAATCGTAATTTAGATTTAGACAACAACTATTCGGATACACCTACACAATTTCGTTCTTTTTTACCAAAAACAAATATAACATCAACAGAAAAAACCGACGTCGTTGCGACATCTTCTGCGACAAATCTAGAACAATCTGTTTTGATATGTTTTCTCGAATTTATTATTATTTTGTTAACAATTATAAGTACATTGATTGCTTTTTTTTTTATAGGAAAATATTTTGCAGATAACTTTTACAGAAATATCACGGAAATGAATTACACGCCCGGACCCGACATTGAAATCGATGGACCTAATACCTACGAAGCTCTACGTCCTACAACATATTCATCAACTTTATATACAGTTGACGATGACATCACATCGATTACTACGGAAAATCCAATAACGCTTATAAAAACAACAGAATTGTAAAATTGTTTAAAAAAAAAAAATTGTATTTTAATTTTTCGTCATTTAACGGGTAATAATTTTTATTATTTTATTCAATATTTTTTTTTTTTTGGTAATATTATGATATAATATGTTTAAGTTGAAAGTTGCAATCCTTTGTTACACAAAAAGTTATAAATAATTTACAATACGTTTAACTCTATTGTATTTTATTTACTATTAGATTATAGTATTTGTATTTTAGTTTTTAGTTATTTAACGGGCAATAATTTTTATTATTTTATTTAATAAAATTTAATATGATAATATTATATAATATTCATTGTTTTTTTTTGTTGGTAATATTATAATATATTTTTATGCTAAAAGTTGCAATCCTTTGTTACACAAGGATAAAACATAAATAATTTACAATTTAATACAATAATCATTATGGTTTAAAAATTTCTAATTTCTATGTTAAAACTTAAGATTTATGAAATAATGTATTCAATATAGTGTATACAACAAAGTACGAGTATTGGTAAAGTAAAAAAATATATTTTCTTTTATTTGGGTAAAAAATATCGTATGTTTCCTTTATTTAACTCTTCATGTCTTTCTACAAACCACCATTCGGACGGTATCAAAGTTTCTATTGTTAATTCTTTGTTTAAAAATCGTACATCTGTAGTAGACGATCGTGAATATGGCTCACGTGAATCGGTGCATTGGTTAAAATTAGACACTTTTATAGTTTCGTATTGTGGAAAATTCGGAACGTTTAACTGTGGTAATTTTATAAATTGATTTTTATCAGAATTTTGTTTTTTTGTTTCGGGTGAGTCAATTTTGTAAGACGTTATAAAATCTGATAAATTAGGAACCATATTTTGTTTTATATTTGTCTTGGTTTGTGATTCTTCAAATCTTACAGATTTACCAATAGATTTTCCTAAATTTTTACAACCTTTATCTGACGACGATATGTAATTTTCATTGAGATTACAATGGTTTACGTCTTTTAAATTTTGTTCACACATTTGTTGTTTACAAAATATATTTTCTTCATTGTCTACGTCGGCCATTTGTCTAAAAGAGTTAGGAATTGAAAGTATTGGTGGATGTACTACAGAGCTAGTTTCGTCGTGTTCACGATGATTTGCAAACAATGTTGTGGGTCTAGTAAACGACGTCTGTGGCTGCAAGTCTGGATGTAATTCATAATACGCAAGACATGAATATTTACCGTGGGTCCCGTTTAAAATGATACCGTGATCGTAATACCACCATTCTCCAGAACAACACATTGTATAAGGTATAAAGGATTCGGGACATTCTGTAAAATTTTCGCACTTATCAAAAGATACGATCCATTTGTCGGAACAACAAGTGTTGACCGACCGATCAATCAATCGTAAAACCTCGTATGTACAATGTACTTTACTGTTGGCTAATTTTGAAGTAGTTTCGCTGCGTACGATTACCACTGTGTTTTCAGAATCGGAGGTGTATAAACAAAAATGATAACGATAATTTAAGATTCTATTAGTAAATCTAATCTTGTCGTTAGAACATAAATAAACCATAGACATTATAGATTTATATTTAGAAGATTTTGGTACATTTATGTAACCGGTAAACTCGCGAGTATTTATACCTTTTTCTTGGTTTAGAATTAAAGTTTTTATTTTTTTTGACGAGTTATTATCATTTTTTGAAACTATTTTTACAGTCACATTGTTAATTTTAAAGAAATCATCCGTTAATTTTGAACTTTTTTCATTTAATTTACAAAAGGAAGACATTGTTTTTAATTTTTTTTTTTTATAAAACTTGTAAATTTGTATTATAATAACTATATTGAAAAAAAAATACATAACACATTCAGATACAAATAATAATTTTTTTTATTAAAAAAATATGCAATCGTTATTGTTGATTTACAATGATGATTATGGACAAAAAAAATATTAAACATATTATATAAATTTGACTGTTGTAAAAAAAAATACAATTTTCAATACAATACAATTTCAATGTTAAAATTCATAGGTTTTAGTCCTGTTACATTGTAACAGTTCTGACATTATCAGCGTAAACAACTTCGAATATATTATTTTCATTTTGATGATTATATGTTTTCAATATGATTCGTAAAATAATTATTAAAAATACAATTAAAACTATAACCACTGTAAACATTGAAAATGAAAATACAACGTACGTAAAAAAAATTTAAAAATAGTATTATTATCTATATATATATATATATATATATATATAATCTAATTACAAACTGTTTTCAAATATTTCCGTGTAGAGATTTTCTTCATAATCTATTGATTTATTTTTGTAATCTCTATTATTTACGATCACGTCAACTGCATCATCATTATAACAAATGAATTCGTTGTGTAAAACATTTCGATTGTTATTGTTTTTTATTTCATCTACACCGTCTGCTGTCCAACGACCATAAGACGTGTCGTGGTTGTCTTTTTGAAGTTGTAAATTTATGAGAAAATATATAATCCAAATCAGCGCTATACACGAAATGAACAAAAACACTGTCATAATTATACAAAACATTACCAAGGTCCATATTAAATACAAATAATAATTTTGAAACGTCATTGGAAAAAATTCAAAATCTTCATCAGAATATGTATTTTTTATATTATATTCTTCGTCGAGTCTAACCAATTGTTTTATACGATTTTCATTCAACGCGTTTGGTGGAAATAACAAATCGTCCAAACAAGTTATTTCTTGGACAACTAATTCATCAGATTTGTTTTGCATATTTGTCGATGAACATTCAGCAGATAGTGTATTATTTTTATTCAAAAACATTACGTGTCCACATGAAATGTTTTTTTTTAAAAACAAATTTAAATAGTAAACATTTTGTTGGCAATCACAAACATAACTTATCGCTCGAGTATCATTGAAGTCTTCGTATGTTATACATAACAAAAACCATGGTTTTATTTCTGACAACGTTTTCAACGTTCCCAATTGAACAGTTTCTCTGAAAACGTTTGTCATCATTAAATTTAACGTTATTAAATTTTTCATCGATGATACGTCGAATAATGGTAAACTTTTCAACACCAACAATGGGTTGTATGATAAATCCAACGTTTTCAATTTAAATTGGTGAACAAACATTAATGTATTTACGTGCTTGATACAATTGTGCGAAATATTTATATGTTCTAAATTATATTCGTGTTTGAATAACGCTTCGGGCAAGTATTTTAAACACTCGCTGTATGTGAGTTTGAATGATCTAACTCTGTTGTTTGTGTTTAACAAAGTTTTATGTCTCATCAACCGTTCTCCTCTAAACGATATTATTTCAATATCAATGTCCGTCACGTTGAATAAAATTGTACGATCAAAAGGTTTGAAAATCTTATGGCATTGCACCGAATTCATTAGACATTTACACGTTTCACAAGTAGTGAACATATTTGATTTGGTATCCGATACGATTTCCATATCGTTTGTCATTGTTTGGATTAATTTATTGAAACGTTTCATATTTGCAGATAGATTATTTTCTATATAATTTCGTTTAGTCGTATAGATCGACGGAAAAATTAAAAAAAATGCGTAAATAAATGTAGAAAAACGCATTGTTAATAATTATTATACAAACTAGAAAAAAACTATATATAGAATATAATTTTATAAATAAAAATAACGTAAACAGTTTATTTTTTTTTTCAATCGGTTTTTAATTTCTTGATAAAAGGCTCTATACTCAACTGTTGACTAGTGCCGTGTCTTTCGAACTGGTTAGGTATTGCAAATTTCAAATCTCTTTTAACACTTTCTGATGGTGTCAAATTATTCGTCACGGCTGTTGTTATTTTCCCCTCTTTTGATTTTTTGATTTTTATATCGTTCAGTCGCCGTTTTAATTTAGAATATATGTCACAATCGTCAAACTTGACCGTTAACGCGTAGACAAAAGCGTTGACATATTGTTTCATACCGTTTTCCGCAGTTATTTCTACAAATTCGCATTCCGGATATTTTTTAGTGATTTGTTCAAACGTTTGTTCTTCAGCGATTGTTTTTAAAAAATGTTTTGTATTTTCATTGGCGGCATACGTATTAAATTTTGTCAAATCACAAACCCTGTTAACAATTTCGAATCGTATCAGATCTCTGTCTTGTACGAATATATCATTTTTATTAGCGCATAATGCATCTTGCATACGAGATTCTTTTAGACATTCGTGAATCCAAGCACGACTTTCAACGAGCGGTAGACTGGCTAAACTCATTATTGTATTTTTCATGCGTAACAACACCGGCATTGTAGTACTGTATGTGAGTTTTTTTTTTTTTTGTTTCTGATCGCGTGACAAAACCCGTGTCGGCACACGTTGATTGTAAACTAAAAATTGCAAATGTTCACGAGCTTTACATCTTTCTTCAAAAGTATCTTTAGAAATAGAATTTATGGCTGCAAATATTATGTCATTTGCTCCTACCGGAACGTCGTAATATAAATAATTACCGTAGAGCAATTTTTCGTGTATTTCGTCCAATGTTATTGGTTTCAGATCAGTAACGTTAAAATTTAACAATACCGACACCAAATGTTTCAATTGATTTGGAATTTCGACACAATTGATATTTTTTGCAGACGTTACTCTAGAAACTGCAACGTACAGACTTTGAAACGTCGATTCGTGTAGTAAAAAAGAAACTTTATTAGATATAGTTCTCCCTTGACTCATATAAATTGACATAGTAAACGCAGGGTATATAGGAAAATTAAACAGGTCACCACGATCTATTATATTTTTTTGTGTATCGTTTCCGTCATTTAACATGTAACTTAAATGTTTTTCAAACACAACGTTTGAACATTTTCCGCGTTGAATTTTTATTAATTTTTTTGTCTTGTTCAAACGTACAACCAAAGTTTGCGCGGTATCCGGCTCATCGCTACGAAATTCTATTTTTTCCAAAATGCATAGAGAACGTTCAGTCATTTGATTCAAAAAATATATATTACCCACGACGAGTGGTAAAAATGGAAGATATTTACCGGGACACCATTGTTTGGAAAATTTTAACAATTTCAGAGGTTTGATTGACGACGATGAGCCGCCTTCCGAATTAATAAGTTCTACGGCTTGATGATATCTAAACGTCGGGTTTGGTAAATACATACCAGAATTGCAGAAACGTTTTCCGAATATCTTCTCGTGATCTACACTTGGTTTTTTTTCTATAACCCATTCGGACGTGGGTATTTGGTGTTCGTGTACAAGAGCGTGAACTTTGTCTGTCAGATATTTGTGGTACATTGACAATATCGTGTCGTCTGTGTTTACACTCTGTGTCATATTTTCATAAAACATGGCACTTATCAATGCGTAACCCCAGTCGTCTAAAATGTTTTCCGACGATAAAGTTCCGATAAAATTTACTTTTTCATTGTACGATTGATCGGTACAACGTTCGTTACGAGACAAATGAAATATTTTAGCGGAAAAAGCCGAAACGATGTTGAATGCAGAACATTGACCAGCGTGACTAGAGTTGTGTATATTTTGTAATTGATAACGATCACCACATATCACCGCTCCAATATTGTATTTACGTAATGTCATCATTATTAAAAACAAAAAAGGTTTCGGTATTACGGTATATTCGTCTAAAATCAATAACGGGTTGACAAAGTCTTCGGAAAGTATGTTCAGATCAATAATCTTCAAAAGACTGACAATAGCGTTTATAAAATGTTCAACACTCATGCAACTACTGAGTTGCATTTCAAGCGTTTGATATGTGAAATATTTTATTTTCAATAAACGCATTATAAACGACGCCGTAGTAGAACCGTTAGCAGAAAATCTATAAGTATGTAATAAATCACGTTTGTAAATTACGACATTTGGGACGATTCCAGTGACTAACGATAAATGATTAGCCAACGTCAACATTGTAAAAGTTTTACCAGTACCCGGGCCTGCTTGCAAAATTACAATGTCTTTGGATTGAGATATCACGTAATCGAAAACAACACTTTGTTCTTTATTGAGATTACTACGTGCGTATAATTGTCTTTCGAATCGTATGTCTTCAATGTCTTTTTCCGGAGTAGTTTTCGACATCGAGTACTCATGTTTGATTTTTAAACCATACGGTATTTTGTAACGTTCTCCGGTTTCCAAGTCTAATATCGTATATGTCGGCGAGCATTTTGGTATTAACGGTTCGGGTTTAGGGACATCGTTGATATTTAACTTATCGACAATTTTTTTATAAACTTCGGAATTTTCCATTTTCCAAAACAATTGAATATGCACTAAACTGTATATTGTTGTAAAAAAAAAAAATTGTCACGTGTACGAGCCAAGGCGGTCATGCGGTCACTGATTGCGATATAAATAAATCTCGTAGTTTTATAACAGTATCGTCATTAATTAAATGTCTATTTATACCCAACAAAATCAACAAAACTATTAAGAATAAAAAAGCCAACAAGTATACACCTGAAAAAGCAAAAACCAACACACCTATAGCCATCAAAGTCGCGTAGTCGGTACAGCTACCCGTAATGGACACTCTGTCTAGAAATTTTTTATTAAACGCGTCATAGTCTTTTTTGTCAAAAGTAGATCTTTTTACAAGTTCACGTAAACTCGCGTTCGTAGCCATCTCATTCAAATCTATATCCATACCTTGAGAGAGATCATATACTTCAGATTTATCTATAAAAACACCGTCACTATTTGTCGATAAACTATTTATGTACACCGCACGTTCAAAAAATGCTAAAATAGTAAATTCCAAAATGTCATCAGAATCCAGTAGCAAATCAACAAGATGTTGAAAATTGTAATCAACCGTTGCCATGTTAAAACGTTGCCGTTGCTCAATTTCACCGCTACGCATAAAAGCCATCGGAAAATCGACTGGGTTTATGCTTTGATATCCATAAGGATCCCACCAACCAAAAGCAAAATCTAATGCCATAGCTACGAGTAAAATCCAACTTATAGGGTTGGTCGCGTACAAAGTAACTTTGGCCAACATTAATGCAGATTTTGCGGCGATTTTTAACACTACTCTGGTTACCATAGTTTTAGCCATACTTCGCACCACAGCCGTGATTACTGGTCGTGAAAAAGATTTTTCCATCAATGTTATCATATTTTTTGTCAGCACCGGTTGAAGCGTTTCAATGGTTTTTACACAAAATTTTCTGAGTTCAGACAAAGTCGTTTCGAACGCCAGATTTATTGCAAGACTTTCCCAAAGCTCTGGCGATTTAACCATTTGTATCAAAGATTCTATTGTAACTTGTATAGTTTTTTCAACTTTTTCAGATGTAGTCATTATAGGTTCGTTGTTTTCTACGTCGTTCCTGTTGTTGTCGTCGTAGTCGTCGTCGTCGTCGTCGGTGTTGTTGTCAATTATTTGTGTAGATGATTTTTTTTCGACATTGCGTTTGGAACGTGTTGATTTAATAGGTTTTTCGTACGGAACATTCATTAACTGTGGTAATTTAAAATTTGTGTTGACATCCGACCGCCAACCTTTGACCGTTAATAACGGATCGAGTTTTTCGGGCAATTTTACTAGATCTGTAGGCAAAGCGAAAGGTTCTTTAGATTGGTTAATTACGTAACTACGTACTGTTGATTTTACAGTATTGATGAGATTCATTCCAACAACCACGTCCAAAACGTGTTCTGTCCCCGTGTACGAACACGGCCCGTATTGTTTACCTTCTTCTTTGATCATAACGGTATCGTAATAATTACAATAAGTTTCGTTATTTACGTACGTGAAACCGCAACCGTATGGGTCAGAAGTGTCTTTTATTCTAGAATAACCGGTCGGCATGTCGTTTACACGTTTTTCGTATTGAACATCGCTTCGATAAAATGGTTTTTCTAAAAAATTTACAGTCTCTTGGGGTACCACACGACATTCCCCAAACGCATAGTTCAACCAAGGTGTGACGGTTCGAGCTTCTCCATTTTTTTCATACGTAGGTTTATCCGTCATGTTAAAACACGCGGGCTGACATTGTACGTCCCATTTATCGTCGCCGACTCGGTAATAAGAAGCTATATGATCGGGTGTGCACATGTCTTTTTCACGAGTCTTATTGCATGATAATTTTTCGCATAATCGTTTCGATATTTTAATGTCAATAATTTTACATTTGTTTTTCAGTGAAATTGGTATATAAAAATCTGCAGAAGTCGCGTCACGCACAGTGTATTCTAAATAGCTGGCCAAGTGAGGAGCTTTTTTTAACAAACGTTCCAACATTCTTACTTTAAAATTATATTCCGCGTATTTTTCTGCATTCTTGTGATCTACGGAAGTATATTCCATTTTATATTACTTATAAGTGTATTTGAAAAAAAAATCCGTCGAAATAGTTTTCTATATTATATAATCGTAATTATATACGTAAAATGTGTGAACCTACTAATATTATGTCGTCGTCGTCGTCGTCGTCGTCAAACGAATCTTATAAAACAATTTTAAATCGGATCGAAACTATATTGGATAAAACTATAAAAAACTCTAAAACAAACGTATTGTGTTTAGACGGAACTTCTTGTTGTAAAAAATCATCAATATTACAAGCGATTACAAACGGCCCAGTGTTAAAAGTTCAAAAATTTAGAAACATTGTAAACAGTACAACTTACGCACCGTCAACAATGGGATACGTATGCGCCGGTATGTTAGATGTACTTAAAAGTACAAATGTAACCGTGATGGATAGATCACCGTTGAACGTTTTAGAATGGCATTTGTTGTGGAAACTCATGGACGCGTACGTAAAACAATTTGGAAATACAACTCCAAATCTTCAGAATAAAAAACATGTTGAATTTTTCGATTCTTTCGATGACGTTTTTGATAATCTAAAAGACACAAATTTTTATAAATTTTTTCGCTGCCGTTTAGATATCTTGACCGTTATCGATAGCAACATAGTCCGATGTCGCAATACACATTTGACTCGAAACATGGGTTCTGACTCGGAAAGAGCCAATTGGAAATTTTATACATTTTTTCAAAATAGAATGTATACACGGTTATACGATTTTATAGATTTATCTTGGTTTGACGAGGACGATACGTGTAATCAAAGAGACGCAATCGATACAATTTCGACAATATTGAAACGATGGATGTTAAAAACACCAACAATAAAACCCGCAGACGTTGTTTACAGACAAATAAAAATGCCGAATTCCATGGTTACAAAAGATTTGACGTTACGAAATTATAGTTCTTTTGTCTATAGATCTATGATTAAAAGTCATGTGAACAAAATTGTGAAAAAACATAAAACGAGTTTAACGTGTGACGACGATGACAATGATATTATTTTAGACGTACCAAAATTGGCAACTATTGCAGAACCCATTTCAGGTTTGTTAATAAAAAGTGCTGAGTTTACAATACCGACTAAGAATTCAAACGATTACGAAGACAAAAACATTAATAATGATTGTACGTACAATAGTGATGCAGACAGTTTTATCGAAAATACCAACAACGAAGACTATTCTGATGAGTCTGAAGACGAAAAATAGTAATATTAATTATTTACTCAATGAAAATTTCAATAAATATAAACTTTATTTATAATTATATTTTATACTTTTACATTATAAACTTTTACGTTTATCAAAATATTAAAAATATGCTCTACTGATTATATTATTATTGTGTGTGTGTGTGTAAAAAAGTATAACATGTATAATGTATAATTTATAATATAATATGTTATTGACGATATAGCTTTATTTAGACGTTTATAAGACATTTTTTTTTTTTAAAATACAAACATTTAAACAAAAAAAAAATAATTCATATATTGAAAGACTATATTATTATAATATAATTTAATAAAATTGTATTTGTTATAATTATTTAATTTTTTATTATTTAAAAAAAAGTGTGTCGTCAGTGTCGTCGTCGTTGTTGTCTCTCCTTGTACGATAATAGTGGATAGTATTGTCGTGCGTGTTGATTCTGTTGTGACAAAAAATAAAATAATAATATTGTAACAAAAAAAAAACATATTATTAAAAATATTTACATAAGGAATATATGTTTACGACAATTTAAACAATGCTTTACGCTTCGGCGATTGTGTATTTTTGTGTTTTGTCCGGATGAATAACATGTTAAAAATATCTGTACATCAAAATCTAGATACACTATCGGAAAAACAAAAAATACAAATCGATAATTTTTCAATCGTACACGCTGTCGGATTATTAGATAGACACGGCAATGGTTATAATTTTTACGAAACGCATGTCGCTACACTTTCTTCTGATAATGATCGAATTCACAATAAATTTCGCGTGAAATATCCTCACGACATTGTGCCATTCTATATGATAAAATTTTATGGAATTGAATATTTCATAGACACAGACACGGACTATGATCGAAACAGTGTTTTAAAACAGAATAATGTCACATCTACTACACTAGGTGAAATGTTTAAAACTTATGGAATATACGATACCGACATTAATATGCATTTTTATGAGTTATCGAATTATTCGGAAAACAATTTGTTTCAATTGTTATTGAAAAAAATTTACGAAAACAAATACTTTTTTGTACCGATATTTTTCTGCGAAGCGTTAGAATTTTTAAAAGACGATCAGAGTCAAATTTATCAATTGAGCGCTAAAGGCGAATTGGATCCACGCATAATTGAAAACAATGAAAAAATTACTTACAATTTTAATAAATACAAAGATATATTGTATTTTTACGAATCTTGTAAATCTTTGAAATATAAATATGTAGGAGCTTGTAATTTATTCAGTACTAAAACAAATCGTAAAATTTTTTCAAATGACACCGCAAGATTAATAAAATATTTTCGTATTCTGACGAACAAAAACAATAGTAACGTGTTTAAACTCAAAAACAAAAACGGTAGACCTGGTGTAAGAATTACTTGTGATTACATTTTAATACGGTCAAATGCCACAAAACAGATGAAAATCAATTGTGCAGCGTCGATAAACGAAACTTTTAGAGAAAGATATGAAAAATTCCGCAAGTAATGAATGAATCGGACAATAATATTGATTTTACATTGGAGCATAGAAATCGTAATAATAATAGAGTTATTTTTTATTTTTATTTGTCGTATCGGCAAACAGGTAAAGTAACATCCTTTATTGATCCGGAGACTCACCTACTGTCTCTTGGTATTTGAAAATATTTTTTACTGCTTGTTTTCCAAGGCTGAATATTTTACGATACAGAGACATACCTACCGTCTCTTTTTGGAGACTGTAAGATTTTTCATTATTATTCGACGAGTAATGTTTACGATTTTTCAATTCAGAGACCTACCTACTGTCTCGTAAGACTTTATTATTAATTTTCTACGATTGAACGTTTACAATAATTTTCGACTCGGAGACCAACACTGTTCTCGACTTATGGAACAGCGTTTAAAACTCTTTGTTGTGGTGACTTACCGCGTTTACCTATAATATTTTTAAATTTGGAGACTTACGTACTGTCTTTTGAAATTAAATATTTTTTTGGGTTTAGAATTTTTGATCTGGATACCTAACTACCGTCTTTTTCTACGTGAAATCATTGTTAGTACATGTGAATAAACCGTTGAACCCGCGAATTTAAAATTAATTTTTTTTTTTTTGTTTGACAAAATCTAAATTTAGAATATTTTTACTGCGGAGACTCACCTACTGTCTCCCGAAACTTGATATAAATATTACAATTCAATTTTTTCTCGTAAAGTGTTTTGATAATATTATACAGACTTTTGCGATAGAGAATTATTATAAAACGTCTTTGAGTACGTATAAATATTATGTAATAATGTTTAAAACCTAAATTTAACAGATTCAGAGACCTACATACTGTCTCTCAAAAGTTAAAAAATTTTGTTATACTTTTCGATCTATAATTTTATTATAGAGAATTACAAAACGTCTTTGTGTGTGTATACAATATTAATATTATGTAAAAATATTTTTTTTTTTTACAAATTAGGTTGAAAATCTAAATTTAGAACGTTTAGAGACCTACATACTGTCTTCCAAAAGTTAAAAAATTTTTTTATACTTTTCGATCTATAATTTTATTATAGAGAATTACAAAACGTCTTTGTGTGCGTACAATTAATATTATGTAAAAATATTTTTTTTTTTACAAATAAGGTTGAAAATCTAAATTTAGCACGTTTAGAGACCTACATACTGTCTTCCAAAAGTTAAAAAAATTGTTTTTATATTTTTTAATTAATAGTTTCATTATACACTGGTTAAGTACATATTATTATTATTATTATTATTATTATTATAAATATTGATACGTAAAAATTTAGTACAGAATTAAATCTAAATTTATCATATTTGGTTTCAGAGACCTACGTACTGTCTCTAAAAACTGAAAATATTTTTTTTCACGTGTTACGTTCAGAATATTAATATACTCAATATCGACATGCCGAATGTAATATTTCTCTTTGTCATATACAATTAACATTTCATGTAATATTACCTTAATAATTAAGAGACCTACGTACTGTCTTTTTTTCAGGGGACAAGAGTACGTACGCCGCGTACCGGTTCCGCCGGCGCGCGACGGTCGACGTCGTCCCCACTTTTTTTTTGACAGTCGTCGGTACGCGCTTGCGCCGTTCCTTTCCCGCGCAACAATTCACCCCTCCTTCTCATAATATGTCTATAGACTTTTTATTTTTTTTTTTTCGTCAATCGAAAAGCATAAAAATCGCTGAGAGTCTCACCCTGTTCGGAACATACTTTATTTATTCTACATTAATTGCACTTTGAGACAACCGTATGATCCAAAATTTGATAAATATCCGGTAATAATTAGATACCAACCTGGTTTTTTCAAAACTTAATCAATATTTTTTTTTTTTTGAATTAAACTCATAAAATAATCATTATTGTTTTATTAAAAATAATCGCATTTGATAAACTGTAACAACTTGATTATTTGATGTAAAAAAAAAAAAAGTACAATATTCGTTATTAATATAGCGTTAAATCAACAATACATTACATTACATTTTTCATCACAAATATAGATTAGTCTGATTAACGAAAACGTTTTCGTGTTACGTAATCCATAACTGCAGAATAGAATATAAATTATTATAAATATATGGATATGGATAATACTCGAAATGTAATACATCGCGAAAAATGTATACAAAATAATAATAATATATAAAACTAGTCAAAGCAAAAGATTATGAAGAAAAAAATAACGTTAAAAGATCAATCGACAATGACGTTTTGACGGTAAATCCGATAGCAGAAAAACATCCGACCGATGACGGACAAAAAATTATAGACGTTGATTCGAAAAATAACATGGAACAAATTTACGAAAACAGTACAATAATATCGGTAAACAAAGACGTGTCGCTTACTTTAAATAAAATAATCTTCGATAATAATCAACAATTTACAGAAAACATGACAATCGATCGCGTGTTAGATTTGAACCGAGCCCGTCGATATATACCACAATACCCTCGTTTACCAACAAATTTAAACGGTTATAAAATACAAAATGTCGAGACTCTGACAAACACTGGAATATATAAAGATTGGAACACCAAAAGTGAAGATTGATCTAATATATGTACGGTCATGTTGGAAGCCGTGAGATTTTTACATACTCAAAAATTAAAAAATATCTCAGAATACGAGTCTGAAGTTTCGACAATAAAAGCGTACGTTGATGATTTTATTAGCAGAGTTTTAACGGTTTTTGACGTTAAAAGTCCAGCAAAATTTGAAAAACAACCTTGGGGTAAAAATCTATATAGTTTTGTATTGATGGCCTCGTTTTTGGCACAATATTTATTGCTCAGAGATTCGATTAATCGTGAAAAGATATCAGAAATAATAATGAAAATAATACCGGACCCAGCGCACGTTTTTAACACAAATCGTCATTCGTACCATTCGGCACAACTACTCGGACCGTGGTTATTAGCATCTTATTTTCTCAACTCTTTGGACACGGCTGTTCAAAATAAACAATACATAAATGCTCGTAAAAACGTTTTAGCTACGATTACGTATAAAGTTAACGATTCCGGATTGCATATAGACGGTTCTTGGATCAGTTACAAACCACCAATTCCAACGTATTGCACGCTTTTAGAAACTATTTCTGAAAAAACTCTTTATTATTATTACATGGATAATTCATTACGCGATAAACAAACATTAAAAGATGTTTGGCCGATTGTCAATAAAATATTACTACATCCCACTATACCTCTGGGCAATATTGGGCTTTTTGGGTGTAAAACTACAAATAAATCATTTATAGAACCAGACGCTCCGTTTGGCATCCGTGTTCGGCTGTTTTCCCGGTATATACGGTTTTTTACGTCAGACAGACAATTTAACGTACGAGCACAAGCATCGCATTTGGCTTATTGTCAATCAAACGCCAACACGCGGTATTTAGCTCGATTTTGGGTACAATATCGTGTTGTACACACAAAAGAATCTGTCGAGGAACAACTTAAATATCCAATGCCCGGCTTAATAGGTTTGTTTGGCGAAACGTCTGTTCCCAACGCACCTACGGCCCAAGTCAAACAAAACGAAAGTTTAGTGGGAAATTTACCCGTATCTGCAAATTCTTTCGTGATGCATTACAAAAATTTAGGATTTATGTATCAAACTTATGAAATTGCAGAATTTGGAAATTATACTGTTACAGAGTACATAGTAATGAATAGCGAAACAAATAAAATAATTTTACGCATAGATATTGTGAATAAAAGCAAAGACGTCGATTTGGAATACGTTCTGCCAAACCGGTCAACGTTGACTATTGAAAGAAAAAATAAAAAAAGTATACATATAGAATACGATTTATACGGTCAAACCGAAGTACGACAAATTGATTACAATATAACGTTTCCGTTGATTTATTCAAATATTATATCGATTTACAAACACGAAGAAGGATCGGCATATGTAATGAATCTTGACAATATTCCGATTATAGCGTCTTTTGAAGACTTGGCAGACGAACAATTATATCGAGTATTGAAAATAAATAAGACCGATGTAACGTTTTCGTTTAATACTGAATTAAATCAATATGTATGTGATAAAACGTTACAAAAATGAAATAAACCGTTTGTTTGTAAATATTATACAACAACAACTATCACCACCACCACCACTTTTTTTAAATTGTAATTGTAACATCTGTTGAGTAATAGACTATAAATACTGTAAGTAAGTAAGTGTAAGTCACAGTTATACAATCGAACATCCAAGCGTTGTTACAATGGATATTTTCTAAAATATTTACATTAAACTTAATTAAATGTAAATATTTGAGTTTTTATTTTTCGAAAAAAAAAGCAAAAGTTTGTGTTTTATTTATATTTTATTTTGCATTGTCTTGTTTTTATAAATCTACATTGTCAATGAATGATTAACTGAAAATGTACAATTTGATTAGAATGATGATGATGATGTGCATGAAAGACAGCGAATTCAAAAAAATTAAAAGACTACTAAAGTACTAAGTATTTATCGGTGAGTGTTATTTTAAATTCTAAACAAAACAATGATTTATAATGTACATATTTTTTTGTTTCAGTGTCCAAACATATTCAATTTTTATTAAAGTTTTTGTAAAACACTGTACGAAATCGGGTAAAATGGTTTAATTCAATATTTTTTTAATTCATTTTTTAAACATTTAAACATATAATAACAAATATAACATACAATAAACCATATTCTTCAATATGTTTAATTTAAATTGTAAAAATTTTTAAACAAGTTTTTGATAATTTATTTATATTATATAATAGTATTATTCGACATCCATATCTTTAATACGTTTGTTTACTAATTTTTTTTATTTTGAAAAATTTATATTATATATATTAACGTATTGTAATTTTCTAAAAAAAAAACTATGAATAATAATAATAATAATAACAGTAAAAAATTTTAATATTATCCCCAATTTTGCAAAGATATTATATTATATAGTTTCACTATACGCGTTTACTGTATTAATACATAATCGATACAAAATGGATAGTTTAGTTCTATTTAATTCATGTTTTTTAATATTTTAAACTGGACTGTAATCAATATTATGTAATATGTTTAAAACCTTTTTGAATTTAACATAATATGTTTTGAACGCAACGTATTATAATATCATTAATATTGTTGACTTCAATTATATTATGATATATTTAGTATATATGTTTATAAAATTTTTTTACAATCTTTTTTCAAATATAGATCGCATATTTTTATACATATTAAGTTTTTGAAAGTAACTCAAATGAAATCTATTATTAATATACTAACAAGTTTTATTTATTTTATAATATTGTATTTTAATCCCATATCAATACCCAAAAACGTATAGTAGATCTTTTTACTGTTTATATTTTTTTTCTTGTCTTTTGAATATTATCTATTTCTATTAACGCAAGTCGTTCTCGATCTAATACATACATTTAATTGTTCTTAATTGTTTTTCTTTTACATACAACTCGTTTTATTTGCATTATTATGTACTTTGTATTTCAATAAAATCAATATTAGAATATTACAATCTTTAACATTAATTACATGTTTTGTCTTGTTTTGTATATTGAGAATTTTAACACCGAAATTGTTTCGTAGTGATTGCCGCTCGTTAGTAGTAAATTAAATATTTGGTTTTTCTTTTTATCAAAAAGTATATCTTGATACGTTGCGTTTTCATTTTTTTGATAAATAAATTGAATATACTTGTTTTTTTTTTTGATAATATAATAATTATACATCAAAGTTTTACTACTTTAAGATTTTAGTGTATTCAGTTCTTATCCTTAATTAATGAACATTTTCAATACTAACCCGTAATAATAGATAAATATCTTTAGTAATCTGTACCGTCAATTGAATATATTAGTTTTTTTTTGATAAAATTATTCTAATAATTATACATTAAAGTTTTTAGAATATTCAGGTTTTAATTTTTACTTAATTAATAAACATTTAAATACTTTTTTTTAATAATTTATATTGAGTAATTCACAAAAATAAATTTCACTCGATATAGTAGTAATGTCAGTAATATCCAGTAAATGTTTTATCATTTTTACAGTCTTATTTTATTTATGGGATTAAAATACAGATGCGATTAATTTACAAATTTTTTCTATGTTTTTATACTTTTATATATATTTTTATTAATTTTTTTTACGTATTAAACATAACTAAAACTATATCAACAATAATTTTTTATCTATGGTGTACGGTGAAATACATCTTTTATTTAAATCGTTGTGAAGTATTCAAACACTTTTTTTAAATGATTTTTTTTTTCCACAACCCAAATATATTATGGCTGTATAAATATTTTTTTTTGTATTATAATTAAATAATTTTTTTTTTATATTTATATTAATAACATGTTGCATTTTTATTTGATGGTAATACATTTTTATTATTTTATTTTCACGACACAAATATAAACAAGCATGTAAAAATTTTTTATTTCTATTAATAGCATTTTCATTTTTATTTAATGTAATACGTAGAAATAATACTTAATTTTATTTCTTTTTATGTAAAAATTTTGTAATAATGTAACGTAATATTGTAAACAATATTACATATTGTTTAAAAATATATTTTTATATAATAATGTATAATATTTTTTTTATTTCTGAACACAAACCCCAGCGTCCATATATTAATAATAATAATAATATAGTGTAATCAATACAAAACGAAAATTTTTGTCAATTGTATTTTTTTTATAAAAAAAAATGATTAACGCCACACCGACGTGTTCTTCGTTTTTTGACGAGAGCGTTTTCATGGATTGTAATGTTTTTAAAAACTATAATAAACCCATATCGGTATTCAATCGTGCCGACAAATTTATAGTTGGCGATATATTCGGTATAGACGTAATGACTGTTTGTACGCCAAACGAATCTGGATTTAGTTTAAACCCCATTACGCCTTGTGCAAAAATAAACATATATAGTTTGGACGCTTCTCGGTGTAGAACACGAGACACTTATTCTCACAAGTCTATAATGGTCGTAGACAAATGTGCGGAAAACGGCAAAGAAACAGAAATAATAAAATTAGAAAAATTTAATTTTGACATAACTGAAAAAATAGTTTTAACAATTAACGAGAATTTAACAGATTTTGAAATGGCTATAATGTTAAAATATTTTACTATACAATCGGCTTATCTGAAACCTGAATATCATATAAATATCACTAACGAATTATATTTTAGAGTGTCTAAGTTTTTTGCATCAGACAAACGTAATTGGTTTGTGATGGATAAATCTAAACGTTCGATAATAATGCGTAATGATTTTGGTGAACTTATCTTGGATAACCGTATAATAAATGTACCCGAACAAGACTTTTTATATTTTTACGATAAGTCTATAATATAAGTCTGATTGGAATCAATTAAAACACATACGTTTTTATAATATATTTTTTTTTTTATTATTAATAGTGTTTATTGACAATGTTTAATTTTATATCTTTAACATAATATAAAATAATATCATTGTGCAGAACAAAATGCAACGTAATGCGTATAATATAGTCTAAAATTACAAATGACAAACATTACCTGAAAAAAAAAATATAATAAATAATGTAATAATAATAAACGAAACGTTTTTTTTTCTATTCAAATAAATACTAATAATTTTTTACAAACAATTGTTTTCTTTTATTTTACAAATACATTTTATCATTTCATATAGTCACATGAGTTCTAGACTTTTGACAAAAATTTCGTATTCTCTATAAGTACTACACAATAATTGATCTGTACGTTTTCGTAAAATTGATAGTTTAGGCGAAAGTTCATATATACAATCCACTTCACATTTTTCTTCTGCACGTTCACTGGCATCTACAATTATAGTTATCAATTTTGTTCCGTTACCGACCATAAATTTTCTTGCTCCTAAATATTTTGCATCGATTGTGGGTTGTTTCCATTTAATCAACATGGTGTCTTGCGTTAATATAAAACCATCGTAAAGAGACTTATCGTAATCGTCAGGTCTAGGTGAATCGTAAAATGTTTGCACACATATTGGTAAATAAGTAGAATTGTCAAGACTTTGCACGGCACATGCGTCCGTCAACAACGGTCTCAAATGATCTAAAAATTTTACACTCGTAGACGGTTCGATGACGTATAATTTATCAAAAAACGACACACATATCGCTTGTACCAATACAATACACATTGACATTAATTCTACTTGAAAATTGATAGAATCTAATAATTTTAAACCGTTACCGATATATGGTTTTGTATGAACAGCGTCGGCGTCTGGCCACACAAAAGCCATATCGTTTTGAATCATCATTTTTGCTTTTACTCCATTCCACTTGTACGCCCATTTATAAGATTTTATAGGATCAAAGCATGACCATATCTGAACTTTTGGCACAACACATGCAAACAAGTCGTTTAAATTTTGATTGTCTATCGGACATTTTATATATTTTAAAAATTTTAAAAATTCTTTAAGCATTTCATTTTCCAATTTTACTAACATGTCGTATTCTGTATCTACATTGTATTCCGTTTCGCACGCAATGTTATAGAAAATTCCATTTTCATCGATTTCTTTGTTGTACGACAATCGTGTTTTATACTCTGACGTTGTTTCATCGGACGACGATATTGGCGTGAGTATTATTCGATAAATACTTTTTACAATTTTTCCCAAATTTTTCATCGATTTTGGTAACGGTAACAATGTCTCTATGGCTTGAGTTCGTAAAATTGGAAAAAATCTACCGTCAAACAATACAGCTACGTGATCACGAGTTTCGATTTTTTTTGTTTGATACACTCTAGACGCCAACCGTGATCCGTCGTCAAAAATTAATATTACAGTTTCTCGAAAAACATAACTTTTATCGTGTAAAGTTTCACAAACACACTGTGAAACCGTATCACTGTTGTTTATTGGTTCTGCACTGACTGAATCTTGAAACAAAGCGTGTACTTTTTTAAACAAGTCTTTGTGTATGGGTAAACGCAACGTACTCTCGCGTTCGTATTCAGAACGTAATACGCGTCGTTGATTTTGCGTTATTGTTTCGCCGTCCATATTGTGTAATTGTGGCTACGACAACGACTGTAGTGGAAAAAAGTAAATCTACAATATTGTAAACGACCGATGTCGTGAAAAAAAAAATTAATGATTGTCCTATGTCAAATTGTTTACTGTGCATATGCTGTCTCTTGTCGATCTTTTTATACTTAAAACGACAAAAAAAAAAATAAGTAAAAATTTATTCGTTTATGGCCGGGCATGATATAATTTTATTGACATTTGGTATGGCGTAGAACATTGCGGCCACTGTTAGCAAACTTGTTGTCATACTACTATAATAGCCTAAGTACAATAATTTAGATTTTGCGGCCATACCTTTTTCGTCACCTTGTGTAATTACTTTATAATAATTGTACAAATAACAACTTATTATTATAACGCTGGTCATTATGCATAATATTAAAATCAAACTCATGGTGAATCTTAAAGGTTTCCATGCTTTTTCACAAGCAGTTGGTATTAATTTAGCACCCAGCTTAGTGTTTCCAAACGAAGTTGATTGCATTTTCAAAACTTTCTATATAATTATCGTCGCAATTAGTGAAATACAATACTTTATATTTTTGTAATAACTCGTAAACGTGTTTGGCCTGTGTTTTTGTAATAAACTCTTTAGAATAATCAACGCTACGATAACTATATATAGGAACTTTCCAAATTGTATAAACGTTTTCCGTTTGTATACCAAACGTTGTGTTTGTCACGTTTTCTGCGTCAAAAACTGGAGGTGTTTGTTCTTCTTCCTACATATAACAACATTAGATTCTATTATTATTACTATATAAAGACATTTTATTTTAAATTATATTCTCACTATGACGTTATAATACACACAATACATATTATTCATTTCTTATATTAAAATAAAAAACGACAACGACTCACATTTTTTTCAAAACGCGTTACAATTTCTAACGCTTGAGTTCCATGTAAAAACACAATATCATATGACCCAGACTGTGGTAACAGAGTAGTATTAGATAAAAAAATACGTTTTGAATTAAATAATTCTTCTTGCGGTTTAAATGAAAAACAAGATCGAGTGTTTACGTTTAAAAGTACGCAATATAAAGTCATAATAATAATAATAATAATAACAACAACGACAAAGCGTAGTGTCGGAATAATTTTTTTTACCAACGACTTGAAATTATTATGTTAAAAGAATTTAATATGACGATGATATTATTATTATTATTATTATAAAAAAAAAATAACTAAAATTCCACCTCCTATTTTTTTTTTTACTATCCCCACCTATAAGTAAAAATACGAGTTGTAAAATCTGAACATTATAAATTTGCTTAAAGACAAAAAATGTCTACGGACATTATGCATTTTTGACAAACGTTCGCATAAAATTTTAAAAATTGTAGTTTAAAATAATTTCTGATATTTTTGAATACGTTTTGAAAAAACGCATTAAATTAAAAAACGTGAATAATAATGTCTGCAAATGTCAACCGATTACCGTTTGAAACAGCAGCCGTACGTCGTCGAAAATTATACGATCAGAACCCTAAGGTGTGTTTTGACCAAATCAAAACAATGATTAATTAATTATTTTATTGTGTTTACATTTTTTTTTTTTCAAACAGTTATACAATTACATATATTGTAAATCACCTGCGTTATTATTTTACGCAACCAGTGCATACGAGCGTAAAAAGTTCAAAGATCAATTTAATGCTACAAATGTTCAAATTGTTTCAAGTCGTGATGCTGAATTATTATCCGGACCAGTGTTCATGGACAATCGGAAAATAGTAATTGTCACATATTCTTGGTACAACGTACCGAATAAAGACATTGTTCAATTGATACGTCTTAATTAATATTATAGTATTATGTACGAAATAAAAAATATATTTATTTCAAATATGTTTTTTGTTTTTTTTTATTAAGTTGCAATAGTTGCACATTTAGGACAATGTTATAAAAAAAATATGATCGACATATGAATATAATTTTTTGTATTCTATGTTGTGATATTTTCTATGAAATAAAAAAATATCAATCCGATATAGATTCTGCAGAACTATTTGAATCCATAAGAGTGTCATAGTGTTCTGTTTTTAAAATTTTTAGAAATTTGCGTTTTAAAAGTTGTAAATAGTTTTTAAAATCTCTAAACGAATGATGATCTGGTAATTGAGTTAAAATAGAATTCAAATGGTGAACATCACTTGTTAAGAAATCTATATTGTTATGATTTTTTATTAAATCATATTCAAAATGTTTTTTAACCTCATTTTTTGATTTTGTTACCATTCTCTCCAGATCTTGAGTAAATACTTCAGGTAACATATGAGACTTTAAATGTCTTGCGATTCGAGCCGCAATGGTGTGTATAAACAAAGCTGTAATGTCATCATATACCCAACTATGAGATATAACATTAAAAATCGATACCAGCCGATTTAGTGACGTGATTTCCTTACTAGTTTCGTTTATATAATCTTTCATTGTTAAATCACATAATTGTTCTTTTTCATTACAGGTCAAAGCGTCATTGTTATACTCGAACGGCCATGTATTGTTTACCGGGGGATATTCTGTTTCGGGAGGAGCAACCGTTTGAAGTTTAACAAAATTTAGAAAATCATCATAGTTGGTGAAACATTTAACCGGTATATCGTTAAAATTAGTTTCTTCGATTATCGCAGGCATTGCGATATTTTTAAAAGATTGCCGTTGTAAATTGCTTTGATTTGTCGATATACTAGATAAACTACTGTTAGTATCGGAATCCGTGTTTGAATAGTCATTATCCCATAATTTTAGTATTTTATTTTTTTCTTCTTGTTCAGCCGTTATTAAAGATTTTTTTTTATTATTTTTTTCGTTATAAACTATGGATCTCATTTTTGGTATATGATTGGCTTGTTCGTTTTCGGAAATATCTAAACAAAGATCAGATCCTACTTTACGTTTACAAGTTTCCACAGCTATATCGTTTACGTTTGATGACTCGGACGGTAAATCTGATACATCTGACATTGGTTGATCGTCATCTGACAATATTGGCAAATTTAAATCTGACGGCTCGGTTGGAATCAAAAGAGCCGTATCCAAAGGACTTTGTTTAAATATGATTTTATTAAGTAAAAATTCGTCTTTTGATTTTTTATCTTTTTTTAAATCTTTATTGTAAGGTTTAGTATCTTTTATAAAAATGCCACTCCTTTTTTTTATATCACTATTTTTCGGTAATATTTCCTGTTGTGGTACAATATTTTGATTAATTTCTATTTTTTCGTTTTCAGACATTGTTGACGGTATGATATTATTAGATTCCGTTTGTATGTTTATGTTATCGTCGATATTTTCATCAGAGTTTAAAAATAAGGAAATTGCGTTTTCAAATCTGTTTTCAGAAATTGGTAACAATGTTGTTTCTGGCATTAACGGTAAATTAGATTCAATATGCTGTCGGTGTGCGATTTGTGCGTTTTCGGTATTTGAATTATTAACAGTTATTATATCATCATCATCATCATCATCATCACTGTCGTTATTAAATTTCCATGTTTTTGCAACGTCTGCGATATTGAAATTTGTATCATTTTCTACTGAAATAGGCCACGATAAAGTTGGTGATAGTTCAATATGTTGCGGTTGTAAACTAGATCCTTGTTGTTGTCTATCAGTATTGTTTTCAATTTGTAAAATTTCCGACTGTTGGCTTTCAATATCCACGTCGGCGTCGTCTTCGTCATTTTCCGAATTGTCAGAATTGTGTAAATAAAATTTCTTAATTTTACGTATATTTTTTTTCTTGAATTTTTTTTGTTTTTCAAACAATTTACCCTGTAGAAACTTTAATTTTCCTATTACCCGGGTGTGAGTCTTTTTCAAAGCTACTCGTGCCTTATATAACGCTTTTAAAGGTTCTTCAAAAACTTTTGAAACGTTCGGATCAGTTTCAATATAGTTTAACAGCATAATTATTATTTGTTTGGTATAAGATTCGTATTCTTGGTGTTGATTCATTAAGTCTTCTATTAATTTTTGTAAAGAAATTTTATTTTCATTTTTACGGCGGCTACCGTGCTGTACTGGTGGTAAAGACATGGAAATGTTATTAAACATGTCCGAATCGAATGTTGACAATTCATGTGCCACAGCGTTTACATCTAATTGGTCCAAATCCATAGATTCGTTTGTGTTATTTATTTTTTTCTGAAGAGCATCGCGTTCGTTTATCAATTTTTCTATAAGCTCGATATGTTGATTAAATTCTGGTCTTTCATAAATTTTTGCAATTTTATCACCTAATTCACTTATGGTTTGCTGTAACTGCGTTATAAATAATTGTAATTGTGATATAGTTTGTGTTGATATCATTTCGTCGTTTGTCATTTTTTCTTTTGTTTGTACCAATTCTATATTTAAATTTTCAATAATCTTTGAATTTTCGGAATTTTGCAACACCGTTACATTTGTATTTTGTAACTCTTTTATTTGTTTTTCTAAATCTTGAATTTTTTCCGAATACATTTGTTTTTGTTCTAAACGATTTTTGTTACAACCATCTAAACTCTGTCGTGTATCGGATAATTGATCTTTTAATTTTTGTATTTCATTTTTTTTCACCTTGAGTTCTTCCGCGAACTTTTCTAAATTCTCTCTGTTACGTTCTTGCATATGCAGCTCAGAATTGTCATATTTTTTTTCATTCTTGTCTAAATCTACAGTTATTGCTCTTATTAAATCATTCTTTTCTGTTTGCTCTCTACTGTGTTTCTCTTTCAAGCCAAGTATTTCCATTTCTAATTGTTTTATTTTATTTTTTAAAGTTTCTACCGCAGCCTTGTCCATCGTTTGGATTTTAATTGTTGACGGTTTTTTTGCTGTAATAATTTTACGATTTGGTTGGCGGTCGTCAATACTTGGTGGTGGTGGTGGTGGTGGTGGTGGTGGTGGTGGTGATGTTTTTTGTATAGAATTTTTTTCGACTATTGTTGGTTTTTTATCTTTCATGTACGTGTCTAATATATGATTTACTACAAGTTTACAAATTTCTTGTATTTGGTGGGAATGTAAATCAGTATTGGGCAAAGGTGGATTATTTTTGTTACCAAATAATTGCGAACAAGTATTATTAGCATAACTGGCAATAGCCGAAAATTTGTCAAGTTTATTTTTAACGTCGTTAAAATCCGTTATTATATGTTTCGTTATTTCTTCGGCAGAAGTTGTCGTGTTGTTAGATTGAAAATTTATATCCGACAATGTATCAGGTTTGACGTTATTCCATTTACGAGTATCGATATTTAAACCGTATACACTATTTAATAATTTATCGTCAGTTTGATATTGGTACATGCCTGCGATTAAAATTTCTAAAGGTATAATATTTTGTCCAGAAACGGATTTCATTACGTCGTTTATAGCGTAAATATTTACATAATTACCGGATATTTTATTTGTTGGTATGTGTCCCCGATTGAATTCTTTCACAAGAGTTACAAGTTCTTTAACGTGGTTATGTAAACGTTGGTCTTTTTCAAAAAGTTTTTCAGTTTCTTTTTTTATACGGTTCATCAATGTTTGTTTTTTGTCAAATTCTAATAATTTAAAATAATTTTCATTGTTTTGTTTAGTTTCTATGTCATGGTGCAATTTTATTAAATCATTTTTTACACGGTCGTACGCTCGAATAGCGTCGTAAATGTCTATTACACAATCGTTATAAATATTTATCCAAAAATCTACTGCTGAAAAAATTTGTTTAGTAATATTTACGGACACGTCTAGTTTTTCTTGAATTTGTGTGGAAACTTTCTTATGTTGATACGCATCCAAAAAACGGTTTTGAACGGTAATAATGTTTGTTCGAAACTCCGTTACGTGTTTGTTTATATTTTCTATTGAGATTTCTAGGTCTTTAATTAATTGTAAAGTATCTATGAAATTTATTGTGGTTTGGACGTCAAGATCAGGGTTTAAACGTATTTGAATAACAGAATATGTATTTTCACTACTTTCAGATGTTTGAGGTACAAAATTTGTTGAAAATAATAAACTCATTATTTTGCTAATTAGTAGTACTGTTTACGTAATACTCATTAAAATTTTTTACCTTTATTATTTCAATACTACTATATTCTGAATAAAGCGATATAATTATACGTTTTATTTCTAATAAATCAACGTGTTACAAACATATTGTACATTATATATATATAATTTTTTTTTTTTACTAAACAATAACGAAAAAAATACAACTTTTTACAGATCTTTATTATTAATTTTTATTTGTGTTTTATAAAAAAAAAGTACAATATATTACAATCATATTTTCTAAAAAAAAAAATAAAATTTAAACAAAATAAAAACGTTACTATTACGTTACTATATACGTTACTATATACGTTTAACAAAAAAAAAAAAATACAAACATAAAAATATTATAAATTATGTATATTCATTAAATAATTATCAATAATATTATCCGGTCTTAATATCGAAAGAGGTATGTCTTGTGCGCGAAAAGATTTCAATTTATCGTTTAACGTTCGCACTCGGTCTATTCTTGAAAAATCTACTAACCAATTGTGTACATGTATAAATTCTTCACGAACATTTATTAAATTATATACAATTCCACCGACAGTTTTATTGTAATAATTTAGAATTATTTTATGGTTAAGAACCCACATAAAAGCTCGCATAAAGGGGACGACGTTTACGGGAAATTTTCTATAAAATTGTTCGTCAGCTAATATATAAACGTTTACTGCCATTTTTGGAGATTTGAATAGATTTTTTATTCTTTGTAATATAAATTTTACATTACGTACCGTACAATTACACAATTTTAACAATATTTCTGCAAATTTTTGAATTATTTCATTAATCAATAAAAATCCAACGGCTCGAAGTTGTAACGAATTTGCAGTAAAATTTTCTGGGATTATGGATATTGGTTCAAACGAAAATAAATCGGTATTATAACTTCTAATTGTCGAAGGTATTATGAGATGTTTTTTTAAAGAAAAGTTACGAACAGGGGATACGTTTATTTTATACTCTAAACTTGCTCTATCTGCGTCATACGTTTCGTAACTTGTTATATCGCCTCGACATTGTGGACAAGTGCTTAAAACCGTCGTACTAAGAGATATTATATTGTCTAAACATTCTTTGCATATGATGTGTTGACAATGATTGATTTTAGAAAACTTTTTTACAATATTTGAATCCATGCATACAGGACAAAAATTTGCATTCAAAAACCATACACTGCTGGTTACATGATTTTCAACTTTTGAAATATCAAAATTTGTTATAAATTTTTGAAAATTCTTAAATCTTAACAAATTTGGATTTTCTTCAAAAAATAGTGTTTGATCGTTGACCGTCCAATTCTCTATTACCTTTTTTTTAGACACCGAACGATTTTCATTTGAATTGTTTTTCTTATGATTATCGAGTTTTATTAAAAAATTTTTCAAAATATTTAATCTTGTTGAATGTTTAAATCGGTCGGAAGAAAATTCTTTTTTTTCTTTAGCCATAGGATACGGTTTAGTTGAATACGGTTTTACTAAAAAGCTTTGACGAGTACGTTTTAATTTATTATTTACCATAATTTTCGAAACACCAGCCAAAATACCGTTATTGTTTACGACCGTTGGAATAACAGCAATTGTTGTTGTTGTTGTTGTTGTAGTAGTAGTAGTATTTGCAATCGTTGTAGGTTCGATTGATGAATCATTTGTAGTTGTATTGTTTAAATTCATTTTTAAAAATAATACTTATCGTTGTTTTTAAAATGTAAATTAATATCAACTATTTGTAATTTTAAATGTACCGCGTTTAAAAACGCAACTTATAAGGTTTGAGAGACTTTATTTTCTTTGACAATAATATTTATAAAGTCTCTTCAGCTGTTTATATACAAAAAAAAAAAGAAACTTGTGTTACGTACGCACATACCCACACTCGTATATATATATATGTGTGTATACTGATGCCCCTCCCCTCGCACAATAACAAAAAAAGATTAAAGTACTGATAGGGTTTTAGTAATATAAAATTATAATAATAATTGTAAACTCTTTAATTGATTGTTTTTCCACAACAATGAAAAAATATACGAGTGTATTAATACTATTATCGATAATAATTTCTTGTATAGTCGTTATATCATATTCGTTGATATTATATCATGATTGTATTGTTTCTACGCCACAAAGATTGGCACGTAATACGTATAATTCTAAACATAAAATGGCGTTAAAAAATATAATGTATTCCGAACCGTTTAACGTGAACGTTTCTGCTAAAATTCCGCTATATTCGCATAATGGTCTTCCAAAAGATATTAATTATTATAAAAATATCGATATGCCGATTCAAAAAAAATACACAATGACTGTGTACGATACATGTCACGATTTAATATCTTTAGAACGACTACGACGACAAAAACAACAAGAAAAAAAAAATCATCAGTCTGTCATAGATTTTTCGACGAAAACTTTGAATATAGACGATTTTGATACTTTGACAAATTACAATTGGTTAAATAATTTTATCATAGACACGTGCATAGATATATTTATTAACGTTTCAAGTTTACAAAATACGTCATCGGAAATAGAAAAGTTTTCATTTGCAACATTGTCGTGCGGATTGATTTCAGCGTTTTTATCCGCAAAACAAACACCAGATCCTTGGATAAACAGCGAAAAGTTTATAATACACGAAGACACTGTCCTCATTGTTCCAATAAATATCGACCGAATTCATTGGATTATAGCTTTTTTAAATTACAAACAGTTAACTTGCACGATTATAGACCCTAAAAATCCATACGCTAAAAATCGAAAATTTTTCAACAGTATCATGAGCATGATAGCGCATACTTGTATGTTTATTAATCGTGTCCACACTTTGGAAACGTCTACATTGCTCAAGAACAATAACTTTCCGGAATTGTACTTGGAACCTATGAATAGTGCGTTAAAAATTCCAATACAAACAGATAATTATAATTGTGGAGTTTATGTTTTATATTATGTACAAATGATGATTGTTCGTTTGAAACAAATAGAATCGGATTCAAAAATAGTTACGATTAACGACGAATTTAATCCTTCGGAATACAGGATTTTTTTAAAACAATTAATTATTAAAAATTCAAACGCGTTGTTATATATGTGTTTATATTGTAGTAATTTATATGATAATCACGTAAAAACCGAATGGTTACATTGTTATCGGTGTTGTCGTTGGGTAGGACTATCATGCATACCTAATGATTTAAATATGAATAAATGTTTAAAAGAAAAACGATTTACTTGTAAATTGTGCGCATTTGAATAACGTTAACTTTTAACACCGGCAATTCCGGTATTGTATTTTTTTTTAATATTAAAATGTCGTCATTTATCATGTTTTGATAAAATACATAATATAATATCTGTCGTATTCATAATTTAATTAAATATTGTTTATTTTTTTTTTGTTTTTGTAAAATATTTTATTAAAATAAAAAAATGATTTTTATTAAATGTTGAACAAAAATGTTTAACTATTTAGTATAAAATTTAAAAATATATAATGTTATAATACGTATATACAATTTATTTAATAAAAAAATTTTATATTTTACAATATTGAGTTGTAATGATGTGTTGATTATGCTTTTGGTATCTCTGATGATTTTTTCTCTTCTTTTTCTTCTTCTTTCTTTTCGGGTACATTATTCAATACGTATATTGCTGATTTTACTCTCATCATTATCCAAATGATTAAAACAAAAACCACAATTATACCTACGACTATACCTAAAACATAAGGTATTCTTATACAAGGTTCGTCGGTTAACAAAAGTTGACCACCGGGCGTTACAGAATTTGCCATATTTTTTTTATCACGTTTATTTGACAAATTTAAATAATTAGCTTATCAGAAAAAACGTACAATTTTTTTTTTACGATACTATATTACTATATTGCTTCAAAATCAATTTTTTTTTAATTTTCATCATTGTATTTGTGTGTGTGTGTGTGTGTGTGTGTGTTACAAACGTATATATATATATAAACAATGTTTTATAGAGTTTTTTCTATAGCCGAATAATATTTGTTCAATTCCTCAAAAGCTCTTGGATTTTCATTCGTGGGTTGTGTTTCTGTCGCAGCTTTTCTCTCGGCGTTACTCAAACAAAACATTGTCTCGGCAAAACAACGACCGACTATCACTTGATCGTCCAACATATAAACCGAAAACATCGGTATAACTGCAAACATAAATTCTGCGGCAAATTCTGTATTTTGTGTCGTACGTACGTCTGTGAGTTTTGCATACGTTTGAAGTTGTTTGGCCGAAGTGTTTATGTGTTTAGCTGTGTGTCCGCAACATTTTGAAATAAATTCTAAAATTTTATCCGCACTGTCGACTACGTTATAAACATAATTTACAACCGACCGTTTGTTTAGTCGACATAGTACGGGTATTGAAAACCGTATTTCTGCTCCTTTTACGTCACGTTTATGCGGTTTAGAATATATTTTTATGTTTGCCATTTTTGCCACAGCTTCGGATATCGAAAAATCCAACGGTAAAATAAATTTTGATATTACGCTTCAATGTATGACAAAACGTTGGTGTTATACACTAGGTACACTATTTGCATTGTCACAACTCATTTTTTACTAATCACTAACTTACAATTAACTTACTCGCTCATGTTACACTTACTTTATACTACATACTTACCATAGACACTACACTTTACATAATGTATAACTTATTTCAATTTCGTTACTGCTGTCTCTGATTAGATATTGGTTTTTTTCTATTTCATTTATAATACCTATGCTCACAGCTAATAATTTCTATACATTATTTATTTTTTTGTGCATTTTGTGCGTACACTACTCCTATGTACAAAACTCAACTTCTAATTCAATATTTCTCATTTCATTTCAATTGAACACTAACACACGTGCCTAGAGTTAGAGTAATGAATTCTACGGATTACTTTTGTTTGTGTTTCTTATGTACTTAAATACACTTCAACTCAGTGTATTTAAACAAAACACTTTGTATTCTACATTGTAATACATTTTGCATTATGCTACTCTTTTTCATTTTTTTACACCACCACATTACTTTTGTTGACATTATGTGTGAGCATCAATTAAATAAGACTCTGTTGTTGACACTTCTGAGAACATCAACAATACACCAATGTATGCGCTACAAACATGTACCTACACAAGGATTAATCGATTTCAATTTTGTAAAATAAATCAGAAAACCGTGTTACTTTGTTACAGAACAATGCGAGAAGTGTGGGCTGGAGAAAACGCTCCCGGCAGAGATCCTCAGTTGCTTCCAAGGAGAGTGAGAATGCATTTTGTCGCCGACGGAAATGTGGACAGGAGTATTGTAGGGCCCGCCACTTTAAGTGCGAGGAAACAAGCCCGAATCATTTTTCTACATGCTGCAATAACGGTCTGATGGCCGTTTCAGGACCGCGTGTGTTGACACCTGCACTGCATTTACTACAGAGGTTGTTGGTTGAAGATTCGGTAGAAGGTAGACACTACCGAAATAACATCCGCCGGTATAACAACACTTTGGCATTTGCTGCTTTCTCCACCGACCTCAAACACACGGCGCTTGCCAGGTCGGGGACCGAATGTGTTCACTGTTCATGGGCAGGGATATTGGACAATAAGTAATGACTTGATCGGGAACGATCCTATCCAACGCAGATTCTGCCAGCTGTATTTCGTCGAATCCGGCGAGGCAAACCGGATTCGTAGGGACCAGCAGCAATTACTGCCTGCCGCACACCGTCTATTGCCAAGTGTACTCGAAGACTTAGACGGGCTGTTACGGGACATCAATCCATTCGCACAGGCTTTTGAGTAGGTAATATATTTAATTAATTTTACTGAACAATTCACATTTGCATTACACTACACTATAGACAAATCATGTTCACATTGACATTTAGTTTCTCAAAATCGGCTAGCAAGTACGCATGTCATTATTCCAATTACCAATTGTTATAATTAATTACACTATTTGATTAACCTTATCACAGTGTAGATTTACCTGCCTACTTAAACTAGGTATACATTTTGGTTGTGTATTTTTTACTTTGTTTGCATTCATACATTTTCAATTAGTTACAAATACTTACTTTAATAAGTAACTAGAAAAAGATAAATTCTTATTCGCAATCACAACACATTATTTCCTAAATATATTAACAATGTTCAGTCACAAATTAAAAGTTAATTTTATTTTGTTCATTTTCAGTTACGGATACAGATTAATTTCTCTTAAAAGTATTCATATACTTGGTAGGTACACGGAAAATTCTTTACATACACTGCTTTTTAATATATACTATGCTACATAAGTTTCTGATTGATGTCAAGTGCTGGTTCTCTATCCCAATAATTGTTGGTCAGCAATTACATATACTAGCGTCATTACGCTTCAATGTATGACAAAACGTTGGTGTTATACACTAGGTACACTATTTGCATTGTCACAACTCATTTTTAACTAATCACTAACTTACAATTAACTTACTCGCTCATGTTACACTTACTTTATACTACATACTTACCATAAACACTACACTTTACATAATGTATAACTTATTTCAATTTCGTTACTGCTGTCTCTGATTAGATATTGGTTTTTTTCTATTTCATTTATAATACCTATGCTCACAGCTAATAATTTCTATACATTATTTATTTTTTTGTGCATTTTGTGCGTACACTACTCCTATGTACAAAACTCAATTTCTAATTCAATATTTCTCATTTCATTTTCAAGTCGAAAATTTAAGCATTATTTCATATACACAGACAGAAAGATAAAATATTACACACAAATTATTATAAAATCAATATATTTATCAAAATATAATAAGTACGTTACTGTAATGTTACAGAATTATAATTTAATACACACAAAAAAACTAGATACTTTATTCAAAATTTACTATTTAACGTTATTATAATGTTATTGTTGTTGAAAAAGAAAATGCAGGACATAACAATAATTTATATATAATAATATGTACTATCATATAACATGTTATTGTAAGTAATTACCAGCTGTCTTGAATGCACTACAAATAAGTACCGCCTAGTCGATTGAAACTTAAAAAAAAAAAGGAGAAATATGTTTTTCATTGGTGCGCTGAGAATAATACCCGTTTCCTTCTTTATTGTTATATTGTTATATAAACACACTTGTTGAAAATAAAACGTATTCAGTACGTCTTTGGTCTCTAGTTTGTTTCACTATACACATTTTCGATTTGAAAAAATGTATCCGGTATATCAATTCATTTTCGAAAATGAAATTTTTTTAGTACACACATATATTTATAAAAAAGGTAAAGGTTAATGTCATTAATGTCGCGGTTGTGTAGCTATTATTATAAATAATTATAAATTATATTTTTATTTGTTATAGGTTTATACAGGGAATATTTAGTGCTCGAAGATGATATTGTCAATATTTGTGGAAATTCAGTAGACCAAAACGATGTACTATTTACAAGGGTACTTAGATCTCAACGTTATTACTCTGAACCAAAACTTTACGTCGAAGCTTATAAAATGACAAACCGAAAAAAAAGTGTAGCTTTTACTAAATGGATATTTGGACAATAAATAATTATCGTAAAATAGATTTTTAAAATTCAGCAAATTATCGTACAACACTTAATCAATTACTTAGATTTATTATAAATTTTAAATATAAATTCTATATTTTTTATTTTAAACTTATCAAGTGGTCTGTGAAGGGTATAATAGGATATAATAATCAATGGTATAATAGTTGGAGTATTCCGGCATTGTATCGATCAATTCACTCGTCGCATCCTATGGGGTAATAGTTGGAGTATTCCGGCATTGCACCGGTTGTCAGATCGTTTGATAGATTTAATTTTTTCAACAGATTTTTAAAATTCAGAAAATTATCGTACAACACTTAATCAATTACTTAGATTTATTATAAATTTTAAATATAAATTCTATATTTTTATTTTAAACTTATCAAGTGGTCTGTGAAGCGATTAATGGTATAATAGTTGGAGTATTCCGGCATTGTATCGATCAATTCACTCGTCGCATCCTATGGGGTAATAGTTGGAGTATTCCGGCATTGCACCGGTTGTCAGATCGTTTGATAGATTTAATTTTTTCAACAGATTTTTAAAATTCAGAAAATTATCGTACAACACTTAATCAATTACTTAGATTTATTATAAATTTTAAATATAAATTCTATATTTTTATTTTAAACTTATCAAGTGGTCTGTGAAGCGATCAATGGTATAATAGTTGGAGTATTCCGGCATTGTATCGATCAATTCACTCGTCGCATCCTATGGGGTAATAGTTGGAGTATTCCGGCATTGCACCGGTTGTCAGATCGTTTGGTAGATTTAATTTTTTCAACGCGATTTTTATTATATATCAACATTTTTATAACTTTGTAGTTATATCAGTAGATTTTTTTTCTATTTTTTAAGATTCGTGAGGTTAATTAGATTTCTAATAGATACGGTATTAATTTTATTAGATATTAATATTAGGTTTTTTTTATTTTTAAAGATTCTTACACCGTTACCGTCAACGGTAAACGCGTTTCTACGGCCAATACCGCCTCGGCTGCTAACGTTAAAAGGGTTAGGTTGAATCTCGTTAAGGCTCCAGGGTTTGTAGAAATTTTGTCGTCCGCAAATAGAAAAATAGTTTGGTACTATGCTAAAAATATCGGCAATACAACGATTTATTCCGACTTTATCCGACCCCTCATGCCTGAACTAGTCATTTTATTAAAGACCTCCGTACAAAAACATACTATTAAATTCAACCTGAAGCTCGAAGCTACGTACAACCGGCCCAACGTCCCCAATTCGTCGGAGAACCGGGCATTTAAAACAGTGGCGACAGAAATTTACCCTGACAGCGATATAAGAACTATTGTAGAGAGAGCGTATATGAAGTTGGTTCAGGAGAAAGATGATTACATCGGGAGGGGTAGTGGATTTACACTGGAGTCGATCGATGGGCTGTTGTTGGCCGTGTATAAATATACACCGATGGGCGGCTCGTCGTATATTCAACTACCCGAATATATAGATAGAAAACGGGGGACCATCAACCCACAAAACACGGATCAGGAGTGCTTCAAGTGGGCGATTTTGGCGAGGCTTGTAGCCGAAAATTTATCTGATAGATATAAATATTGTGTCGGAGAAAATTATAAAAAGCATGAGAAAAATTATAATTTTAACGGTATATCGTTCCCGACACCACTATCAGACATCACCAAATTTGAAAAAAATAATAATAACGTCTCTATAAATGTATACGGCCTCGACAAAAAATTCCAGGCACCCCGTAAGTACCCAACGTACGAAGTGTATCCGTTACGTGTGGTCGACGAAGAAAAAAAGGATCATTTCGACCTGTTGTTGGTGACGGACGGCGAAAATAACTCGCACTATGTTTACATTTCGAATTTTTCACGGCTCATACGTGCGCAGAAAACGAGACACAATGGGGGAGTAGTGTTTTGCAAGAGGTGTTTCACATCATTCGATGACAGGCGGCATAAATACAAGTTGAGCGGACAGGAGGCCCTGGACCAACATAAATTGATTTGTGGGGCGCACAAGCCAATTTTACCGGAGATGCCGAAGGAGGGTGATTGTGTTGAATTCAGGGCGTGGAAAAACACGGTTAGGCACCCGTTTGTCATTTACGCGGATTTCGAGGCGATCTTGACGAAGGCGGAGGAGAAAAAAGGGGGGAACACAACAATTATTCAAAATCATGAGCCGATGAGTTATACATTTTTTGTGAAGGCGAGCGATGACGTACCGGCGGAATTATTGGTTCAACACGAGATACCGGCGGGGCCGGTAAAACATAGAGGGAGCGAAAACAGGACAGACGTGGCGAGACATTTTGTGGAGACGATAGTTGATGTGGCCCGGAAAATTGAAGGTCTGATGAAGACGAATATACCTATAACCATGACTGAGGACGAAGAAAAAACACATAAAGAGTGTAATGCGTGTAACTTATGCAAATGCATATTAGCCGGGGGCGGTAAGGTTAGGGATCATGATCATTTAACGGGTAAATTTAGGCAGACCTTGTGCTCTAGGTGTAATTTAGAGTTACAACAGCCTAAATTTGTCCCTGTCTTTTTTCATAATCTCTCAAACTACGACTCGCACTTCATAATCACTGAACTTGGGTATGATACACAGGCGATCAACGTTATACCGAACAGTGAGGAGAAATTTATATCTTTCTCGAAATATATAAGTAGTACCTTCACTGTTCGGTTTATCGACACGTTCCGGTTCATGGCGTCGAGTCTGTCGTCCCCGGCCGAAAATTTAGTTACACCCGAACATGAGAACTTCCGTGAGACAGCCAAACATTTTGTCGCCGGAGATATGCCGCTCGTGACTCGTAAGGGGGTGTACCCGTACGAGTACACAGATAGTTGGGAGCGGCTGGAGGAGACGAGGTTACCGAGGAAGAGAGAATTTTATAGTACGTTGACAGAGACCGGGATTAAGGAGGAAGACTTTGAGCACGCGAAGTTGGTTTGGGACCACTTTGGCTGTACGACGTTGGGCGAGTATTCAGACCTGTATCTCAAAATCGATGTATTGCTGTTGGCTGATGTGTTCGAAAACTTCCGCGACGTGTGCATGAGGGCATACAACCTGGACGCCGCCCATTATTTCACCGCCCCTGGACTTAGTTTCGATGCGATGCTTAAGTTCACGGGGCAAAAGCTGCAGTTGCTGGACGATTACGACATGTTGTTGATGTTCGAGAATGGTTAGTATATTATTTTTAAATGTGTATATAATATATAATAATCTTATTTATTTTTATAGGTATACGTGGTGGATTGGTTCAAGCGAGCAAACGATATGCGAAGGCGAATAATGCAAAGACCCCGGGGTATGATGAGACAAAAGAGAAATCGTGGATAGTGTATCAGGACTGTAAGTATATTTTTTCAAAACTTAATAATATTTTCATACTTATTAAGTTTTTTTATAGGTAACAACTTGTACGGGTGGGCAATGTCCCAATACATGCCGTACGGTGGGTTCAACTGGATCGAACCTACATTAAACGGACTTGATGATTTGAACGACACATCACCCATAGGGCGAGTGTATGAGGTGGATGTAACATACCCACAAAAATTACATGATAAGCATAACGACCTGCCTTTCCTGCCGCAAAACAGCGTGCCTCGAGGGTCGAAGGTGAGGAAGTTGATGGCGACATTTGAGAAAAAGGAGAATTACATCATACATTATAGGAACCTACAGCAGGCCATTAAGAATGGTTTGATAGTTGAAAAAGTAAATATTTATATTTTATAAGATTTTAAGCAGATTTTTAACATTTCTCTTATTTTTTATAGGTACACAGAGTTATTCAGTTTAGCCAGTCGGATTGGTTGGCTAAATATATTAAGTTAAACACAGAGATGAGGAAGAAGGCTAAGAACGATTTTGAGAAAGACTTTTTTAAGCTGATGAACAATGCTGTATTTGGTATGTTACTTTATACTATTTATTATATTTTTATTAATATTTTTATTTTTACAGGTAAAACAATGCAATCGAAGAGGAAAGAGATGAAGATGGAGTTGGTGTCGTGTGAGAGGAGGTTGCAGAAACTGATTAACAAGTGTACATTCAAACACTGTACCAATTATAATGAAAACCTAAACGCTGTCGCTTTAGAGAATACAATTATTAGATTCGATAAACCTATATATATTGGTAAATATACTTTTTACCACTTTTATCATACATCTATTAACACATTTTATTATTTTTCAGGATTTGCAGTACTAGACATATCAAAAACAATGATGTATGACTATCATTACAATGTAATGAAGAAACACTATGGCCCTAGATTAACTCTTATGTATACTGACACAGGTAAATATAATTAAAATAATCTCATGTATATATTATATTAATTTAATATCATTCTTTTTCTAGATTCACTAGTGTATCACATTCAAACGGATGACTTCTACAAAGACTTGGCGGCTAACAGTAGCTTGTTGGACCGGATGGATACTGGTAACCTACCCAGTGACCATCCGTGCTATGTGATAGAAAGAAAGAAGTCCCCAGGATACTTTTCTGATGAAGTGGATGGTGATATAATTACTGAATTCTGTGGATTGAGAGCCAAGTCATATGCTTTCAATGTGTATGCCGGACCGGAGGAAAGAGTTGGTGGTGAAAAAATCAAAGCGAAGGGGATAAGAGGTCATGTGGTTAAAAACCACATGACTCTTGAAGATCATAGGAAGTGTTTGTTTGAAGAAGATGGATTGGAATTATATACAGAGAATGTGTCGATAAGATCATTCAACCACCAACTGATGACGATAAAAACAAAGAAATTAACGTATAACAGCTATGATGACAAGAGGGTGGTGCTAGAGGATAAAATACATACATTAGCACATGGACATTATAGTATAGAGTGAGTTAATACATTTATATATTTTTAAATTATTGTAATGATTTTACTTTTATATTTTATAGGGAAGATGAACCCGAGGATGAATGGCCTGAACTCGTGGCACTATGAGGTAGATGACAGAGGGCGACGATTGAGTAAACTGGATAAAGAGTTTATGAGGGAGCTTCTTTGTTACACAACTAAATAGTTTTATTTCAGAAACTTTACTTATTTTTTTGTTATATAGTTTTATTGTTTTGTTATATATTGATTATTGTAAATAACTTGTAAATATTATCCTATTAATTGTTATATAATGTAAATACTTGATAATAGATTATTGTGTAATTTGTAAATATTTTTGTAAAATATTAGATTAGTGTATAAATTTGTAGTATTAACACCTTTATAATGTATACTTTGTATGTAAATGTATAATTTTTATATTGTATAATTTGTAAATACTCTATACCGTATCAGTATGCTTTTGCTAGATATGTAAGATAGTTTACAATGTTTTCTTGTAATATTTTTTTTTTCCTGTATAATTGTTTAAGGTATAACCATGTTTTTGCCAATATATTTAATTAAAAAATCTTATAAATGTATAAATAAAATAAAAAACAATGTTAAAATATTATTATGTTTATTAAATAAAATGTATACAAAAATCTTTAAGAATTATTTATAAACCATTTCCTTATAGCAAATACTTTATAGAATGTACATTGTTTTGGATTAAATTCCATATGAAAAATACAGCAAGGTAAGGTTTCTTCATCGCATATTTGATCCAAACGTGGACATCCAAGGTCTTCGATGTTGATTATTGCGACTTGAGGTATAAATTCTGCGAGCATCTGTTTTTTCTGTTCGCCTTTGACATAAATGCAGGTGAATTTTAATGAGTTCAATATTCTACTTAATTCTTCATACTCAACATCACCATATTCTATAGTTAGTTTATGATAGTTATGTTCCAGCCACTTGTTAGTTTTTTCACTCTTGTTGTCTTGCATAGTTTTTGAATTTTTAAAAATCCAATGTTGAGTTGCCCACGTTGCTGTGTCGACTATAGACATTTCTTTAATAAAATATTTATTTTTTGTTCCAAGAACGCAATGCATGTCTACGATAGCCGACGACATAATTACAGGTTTTATTAAATTATTGTAAATATTTATATCACTGACAGAGGACTACCGCACACAATGGGGTATACAGGTCGACTGAAATTATACTTCAATTTCTCATATATTTAACCAACTAATTAGTAAGTATATTAAATAAAATTAAGTTTTCTTAATTTTTTTGCCTTCAATGATCTCTAAACGTGAGTTTAAATCTGAAATATATGTTCCATGATTCGGTAATGAATTTTCATCAAATATTCCAGTTATACGATTTACTTCAGCTTTTAATTGAGCCACGTCAAGCCCCTGGATAGCGATTGCTGTACTAGTTTCAGCACAGTTATTAAATAGCTCCGACATACGATTTTCGCAATTTAATAAAGACTTATTACTTGTTTGTATATTATTTTCCAACAATTGTATCTTATCATGTAGATTAACAATATTACTTTTCAAAGTATCAATTTCTTTCTGTTGGAGTTTCGTATCATTTAGTATCGTTTTGTTACTTGACTGAATATCTGAAATAATTCTCCTAGTGTCACTCACCTGAGAACTACCAAACACGTTCATAGTTATAAAACGACTGACACTATTTTTTAACATCACGTGTATTTATCCAACTATTATGTATATTATCGAATCCTAGCCACTTGACGTACATTTGATCGCCCTTTTTGCGAATAATTTTCTCGATTAAATATTCGTTTGGGAAATCGGTCTTGCTTATTTCCGAAGAATAAAAACAACCGGCAATAGGGTTACTCATATAATCTTGCAACTGATAAGTAGCGGGCAATGTTTTATTTATTTTGATAATCTCGAATATTTCCGTAGACCAGTTTGGTAAATAACCTTTTGTAAATACGCCTTTCTGTGTGCTTATACGAACTTTATCACCGACTTTGAATTTAATTTTTTCATTATTAATTTTACGCTGTTTTATTACCACTGAGGCGGGGTCGGAATCTGCTTGTATTGGTGTCATTCCTATCGTCCTGTGTGGTGAATTATTGTATTCGTCGAGCAACTTTGGTAGAATTGAAACCCATTCGTGAGAGCCACGTGCAGTAAACTCCTTATACATTCTCCCTTTCAAAGTACGATTCATCCTTTCTGCGATGCTAGCCTTTAGAATACTGAAAGTTGAATATTTGTGTATGCCATACTTGCTCATCAAAGCGTCAAAAGTGGTGTTGTAAAATTCTTTTCCGTTATCGAGTTGTAAAAGTTTTGGTGAACGTTCGACTAATATTGTAGCCATCGCGCTAGTAACTTCTTTACCTGTCTTAGACTTTAACGGTTTCGCCCAAGAAAATTTCGTAAAACAGTCAATTACAACCAGGATGTATTTGTAACCACCATTTACTTTTGAATATGGTATCATTTCAACCAAGTCAGCTTGCCATAAATCATTTTTTCCATAGACGTTAACTCGACGCCTAGTGAAATTTTTCCTTGCTGGTTTATGAAGTTCGTTAGCGATTTCCCGTTTAGACATCTGGAACTCGCTTTATTAGACCGGCCTCACGTAATTCCTCGAAAATCGATATTATTTCGTTTGAAACGCCTGTATTACCAGCGGCCTTTGACGCTAGAAGTAGACGTAATCGATCGACCAACTCGTTTGGATTGTCCCAATACACTAAGTTATTTTTCTGCAATTTCATAGACAGTCCACTGCCCGAGGGAAATAATTTATTGATGATTGATGTATATTTAAAGCCACCCTTTTTTATTATTTTTCTTCCAATAGCTATATGTGCTGATGTCTGTGCCAATATAGATTTATACACATCTAAATCGTTATCGGTATAAACAAGCGGATTTTTCAAAAAATCAGGTCTGAATAAGACCTGAGGTTAAGTTATAAACAGTACCGTCGTCAATAAGTATAGTGTTTTCGATGAATTTTACTTCTTTATCGCCCAATATAATATGGCCATTTGGAAGTTTTTTCGGACCGTATATTTTATCCAAGTCTGTAGACTGTAGCCAATTTTCAATTTCCTGTTGATAGTCGTCTGCAAATGAGTTTTTCGAGCTGACGTTAATATTTTCTTTGTTTAAACGAGGTTTATTCGATATTTTAGTTAATGGATCGATTATTGGTTTTAATGTCTGTGTCATTAGTTGTTGAACATTATCCGAGCCTGTTTTTAATGCGATATATTTACGTTTAATACTTTCCTTAGCTTTGACAAGCTCATCTAGAACAGTAGTTGCATCCGTCATGACTACGTTTTAAATGATAATATTTATTAATTGTATCGCCTTATATAAGCACATAAGTATCAAACCCAAAACGATAACGTCCGTTATCACGCCCACAATCTTTACAAATAACAACAAATGTAAACATCTCACGGTTCCAACATGTCATACAAAAATTTTTAAATTGTACATATGTCATGTCCCCTGAACAGTGCTCTTGATATACATGTTTTAAATTAGTTTCATCTTGTTTGAACAATACTATTAAATTTGCATTATCACGTATCAGCTGTTTAGGTACTTTTGAATAACTCTGAGCCAGATAAAATATATCAATTTTATTGTGGCGACCTCGAGAAAAATAATCTCTTATTACATTTTGTTGTTCTCCAATAACATCATCCAAGATAAAAATTGAGTTCGGTAAAACTTTCTCGGGTGGAATTACTTTATCATTCTCGAAAAAGGTAAAAATGTTGATACCATCAATACCGTCAATAATACGTTTCAGTAATTTATATTTCGGTTGTTCCAGCGTCTTGGAGTATATGTAAACGTTTTCAAATCGCAAACCGTTTTCATCGACAAGTAGAAAATACATCAGATTGGTTTTACCACAACCAGAGCTCCCAAGTACCAACGACCTTATCGTATTTGGGAAAAGTTCACCATGTCTCTGTTGAATTGTCTCGGGAGAATCAATATTATAAATTCGGAGTTTTTTCTCTTGTTCGATAAAGCGCATTTTTTTTTAATTTTTCACTATAAATATAGGTGCTATGTTAGCGATAGCGTCACACGATGTCTCACGTTCGTAAGCGAAACAACAATAAAGGCTCCGGTCTTATTAACTCTGTTATAAATCATTTACCCGTGGAATTACATTTACCTGGTTATAGGTAAGTCGCTACAATATATTATGACTAATAAATCCGTTTTAAATTTTGTGATTAATTGTTTTTAGATTTGCTGGTCCCGGAACCAAATTAAAAGAAAGACTAGCGCGTGGAGAACGCGGAATAAACCGTCTTGACGAGTTGGCCAGAGCCCACGATATCGCATACGAAGAAAGTAATTCACTAACCGATAGACACAGAGCGGACGAAGTATTAGAAAATCAAGCTTGGGAAGTGTTTAAATCTAAAAACACAGGTATCAAGGAAAAAGCTGCGTCTTGGCTGGTCACTACAGCCATGAAGGTCAAACGTAAGATTGGAGCTGGTTGCGGATTTAAACAAATGGTTTTGGCTGCTAAAAATTCGATCAAAAATAAAATTAACGAAAAAAATATAACTAAATTAGTAAAAACATGTCTGTCAGCTGCGAAAAAATCTAAAAAATCTAAAAACAAGAAGACTAAAACTCCAAGGATTATACCGATACCGAAAAAGGGCGGTGTTTTACCATTAATACCTATTTTTGCTGGTTTATCTGCATTAGGTGCACTTACCGGAGGTGTCGGTAATATAGTAAAAGTCGTGAAAGAATTAAATTCTGGTAAAAACACTCCTATTCATTTAGGCAAAGGCTTATATCTAGCACCTCACAAGGGTAGTTCTTATAAAATCGTAAAAGGTAAAGGTTTATACCTAGCACCATACAAGGGCGGATCAGTTAAGAAGAAGAAGAAGTCTAGGTCAAAAAACTAATTGTTACGTTACCCGATAGAGCGTTGTTCGATTATGAAGTTATAAAATACGCTGTCATGTTGAAAATACCTCATTTCATTGGCGTATTTTCTAGAGACAAGTTGCCACAACGTTTAAAAAATCAAGAGTCGGCTGTAGTTAATTTAGACACTGAAATCGGTACAGGTACTCATTGGGTAGCGTATAAGAAAATCGGAAAACAAGTTAAATATTTTGACAGCTACGGAAACTTACCCCCTCCGTTAGAATTACAGAAATATTTCAACGGGTGCAGTATCGAATATAATTACGATAGACATCAAAAATATAATACAACAAACTGTGGTCACTTGTGCTTACAATTTTTATCATGTACACTATAACGTTAACCGGCAACTCGAGTGAATTGTCATGCGACTTTTTTCCACCTATAGAAGTCAGTAAAAATGCTAAAATCTGTCTGCTGGGTTTTCAAACAAATAATTCTATACCTAATGTAAACGAAAAATGCAGCAAAATAGGAATCACAAATAATATCGCTGGTAAGCGTACAAGCGGAAGCTATACAATACCCACTGGATCTTATGAGTTGAAGGAAATCGAAGCGGCAATAATACGTGTATTACCTAATTCAGATACTTTATTCATGTTGAGAGCAGATAATATTACATTAAAATGCTCAATGTTTTGTAGCGAAACTGTAGATTTTTCCATGTCTGATAGTATAGGACAGTTATTGGGGTTTAAAAACCGTAAGTATGGTGCTAATGTCAATCACGTATCAGATGCGTTGGTCAATATTACTAAAACAAACTGTATATATATCGACTCAAATCTGGTTATGGGTTCATTCGTTAACGGTAAGCAGTGCCATACAATACATGAGTTTTACCCGAATGTACCTCCAGGTTATAAAATAATAGAGGTTCCAACACATTTGGTATTTTACCCAATTAATTCTACATCTATAACGCACGCGAGTATAATTTTAAAAAATCAAGACAACGAGTTGGTCGATCTGCGAGGCGAGCCAGTATCGATACGATTATTAATTCAAGACTTGTGATGGGTCTGAAATTTTGTAATATAAATAGGACTGCATATTATGTAAAACCTGTCAGTCGTATTAAAAACAGTAGAAAGGTAACAACTCCGAAGAAGAAGAAATATTCGAAACGTAAACAAGTTGATCATAGTCTAACAGCAGATAATTTGGCTTTTCTACGCTCGCTGAACGCTATTTAATATGGACGATTTGTATTTGGATGTAACGGCTGGATACACCGACGATTGTAAAATAACTCAAATTGACTATCATTCTTTTTTACCGTATTCAACATCTGCTCTTTCCAATAACGATGAGGTGCGTATTGCTCTGCATAACACAGAGTCTTATACTTTACCATGTGAGAGTTATATTTACATCGAGGGGACAATAATCAAACCTGTGGAAATAACTGACGAGATTAGATTCATAAACAACGGACTGGCATTTCTTTTCTCTGAAATGAAATACGAAATAAACGGTACTCAAATTCAGAAACTCGTCAATCCGGGTATATCGTCCACATTAAAAGGATATTGCTCGTATAATAAAACAAATATTTCATCGCGTCATAATGCTGCTTGGGATAGCGACATTAAAACTGCTAATAAAGATTTTATCGATAACGACCATTTTAACGGATGTATTAATCTTAAAGATTTGTTTGGTTTTTGTGAAGATTATAAGCGAATTTTAATAAACTGTAATCAGCAACTTATATTAAATAGAGCATCGATTGATATCAATGCCATCAAGCAGTTTAAAAATAATGAAGTTGTCGCAGACGCTCCTAAACTAAAAGACGTTAAAATAAACATAACAAAAATATTGTGGCGGATGCCTATAGTGAGAGTTAGTGACAGAGAAAAAATTAGACTGTTGAAAGTAATCAATAGTCAGAAACCACTGACATGTGCGTTTAGATCGTGGGAACTGTGTGAATATCCATTTTTACCTCAAAACACTTCGCATTCGTGGAAAGTGAAGACATCCAACAAATTAGAAAAACCTAGGTATGTAATAATCGGTTTTCAAACCGCTAGGAAAAATAGTCCGACTAAAGCAATGTCGTGTTTCGACCATTGTAAAATAAAAAACCTAAAGGTCTATTTAAACGCAGAAGTATTCCCCTATGAAGATTTTCAGTGTGACTTTACCAAGAATAAGATGGCGACATTATATCGCACGTATGCCGAGTTCCAGAAATCTTACTACGGACATGAAGATGTGAAACCTCTGTTGAATCGAGCAGATTTCAAAAATCTGTCTCCAATTATAGTTGTTGACATGAGCAGACAGAACGATAACGTGAAAACATCAACCGTCGACCTCAGGATTGAACTAGAAGCAGACGAAGCGTTCCCAGCTTCAACATCTGCATATTGCTTAATATTACATGACCAAATTATAAATTATAATCCATTTAATGGAGAAGTAAGAACCTTGTAAATACTTATTGTAAACCTTACTATTATTTTAATAAATAAAAAACTTTTTTTTAAGTATCACGCTTGTTTTATTTTCACATAAATTAGTCATACAAATATTAAAATAGACGTCGCTTAACATCACGTACTGGCGTCGGATGCTTGGCGAAGGTTGACTGAGATCGTTTGTGTGATGGCACTGGATGTTCGGTGAAAGTTGGGTAAGGTTGTGGTGGTGATATCGTCCTGAATTGGTAGAAAAAATCAGGCCCATCGTTTACCTCGTATGCCTGCGGGTTGCGAATCTCGGCTGGTGTCCGTGCAGGTCCATCAATATGATCTAGTGCCTGGGAAAAATAAATATAAAATAAATATTGTGTTTTTATTTTTAAAACTATGTTTATATAAATTACCTTAGCTAAAATATCATCCTTAGGCTGATTAAATCCATCACGTGCAGATGAATCGTCGTGTATGCTGAATATATTGCTGACCGGCGAATAGCTTGGCGACGTTGGTGTATCCATTTGACCATTCTGTAACTAAAATTGTATTAAATATTTTTTTACATGTACTACTATATTTATGAATTACCTCATGCGTCAACTGTTGTAACACAGTTTCAGCTAGTTGTACGGTTGCATACATTTGTATTTGACCGATCATGTTTGGGTAAATTTTCTCCGTTCGATCGTCTTGTACGTTTTTAATGAATATTAACATATCTTCTAAATTTTTCGGTGGTGATTTAAGGTGAGCAGATTTCTCATGTAGATACATCGCAAATTCGTCAAACTGCCTTGTAATTAATGGAGCAGTGTTTACTTCTTTCCGTACAATACTTTCGAAAATACTACATTCAAGATATTGAAGCTTAATAAAGTCCTCCCGATTTAACAGTACTCTGCACCCGTCCTGAGTTTTTGACTCTATTACTAGCACATTTTCTCCGCCATACACCATACTGGATATTTTATGAAATTCCGTCTCAAGAAATATGATGCGCTTGTACTGGACCGTATCTAATATAAATGATAAGATATGCCCCATCATAGAGAATATGCGTCTCAGGAAATCCGGCGATATTTTAACATGACGCGATGGTGTTAATAAATGAACGGTGACTTGAAAATTATCAGTAGGATCGACACCGACAAGTATGAATTTGCGTGCTGTAAAGTTGATCGTGTAGCTTGTGGTTTCGATGAGTTCAGCCGGTGGCGATGGTGGTACATACGTAAAGGTCTTCTTCTTGTATAATGCAGCGTTGTCTTCAATTGAACCAGCCATGTTTTTAAAAATTGTTTATTATAAAAATAATAAAGACTTGGAAAAATTGTAAACACTTAACAAATATAATAAAGACGGAGGAGAATCGTACGTGTGTACACTTGACGACAGACTGATTGAATGCCGACTCTTGCGGAGCCTATATAGTGTCCGTTTCACATTCACGTGTTGTAGATATTTCTCATATTAAATAATATAGGTTTATTTCATGATTTTCGGCTATTTGATCGTTTTCAAAAAAACCTACACCGTACTCCAAATGTAGACATACAGTAGATATTTCTGAATTATATCAATAATCGTTTATTTCGTGATTTTCGGCTATTTGATCGTTTTCAAAAAAACCTACACCGTACTCCAAATGTAGACATACAGTAGATATTTCTGATTTATATCAATAAGCGTTTATTTCGTGATTTTCGGCTATTTGATCGTTTTCAAAAAAACCTACACCGTACTCCAAATGTAGACATACAGTAGATATTTCTGAATTATATCAATAAGCGTTTATTTCGTGATTTTCGGCTATTTGAATAAATCTACACCGTCATAACAATAAATATATGCGTCATACGATATTTAATAATAATATATGTTTATTTTTAATTTCACACTCAACGTTGATAGTAGTAATTACTGATAAGGAGATTTATACACCGCACACGTTACGGATAATCGTTATCACTAATGAGGAGTTAATTACTGATAAGGTTACGGTAGTTGCATCAGATGCTGATAGTAGGAGTTAATTACTGATAAGGAGATTTATACACCGCACGCGTTACGGATAATCATTATCACTAATTAACTGATGGTGCGGAGGGTGCGGAGGGTGCGGGGATCAGCGGTCTGAACTCCCCAAATGATACTACTCGCTTCAATGTATGACAAAACGTTGGTGTTATACAATAGGTACACTATTTGCATTGTCACAACTCATTTTTTACTAATCACTAACTTACAATTAACTTACTCGCTCATGTTACACTTACTTTATACTACATACTTACCATAGACACTACACTTTACATAATGTATAACTTATTTCAATTTCGTTACTGCTGTCTCTGATTAGATATTGGTTTTTTCTATTTCATTTATAATACCTATGCTCACAGCTAATAATTTCTATACATTATTTATTTTTTTGTGCATTTTGTGCGTACACTACTCCTATGTACAAAACTCAACTTCTAATTCAATATTTCTCATTTCATTTCAATTGAACACTAACACACGTGCCTAGAGTTAGAGTAATGAATTCTACGGATTACTTTTGTTTGTGTTTCTTATGTACTTAAATACACTTCAACTCAGTGTATTTAAACAAAACACTTTGTATTCTACATTGTAATACATTTTGCATTATGCTACTCTTTTTCATTTTTTTACACCACCACATTACTTTTGTTGACATTATGTGTGAGCATCAATTAAATAAGACTCTGTTGTTGACACTTCTGAGAACATCAACAATACACCAATGTATGCGCTACAAACATGTACCTACACAAGGATTAATGAATTTCAATTTTGTAAAATAAATCAGAAAACCGTGTTACTTTGTTACAGAACAATGCGAGAAGTGTGGGCTGGAGAAAACGCTCCCGGCAGAGATCCTCAGTTGCTTCCAAGGAGAGTGAGAATGCATTTTGTCGCCGACGGAAATGTGGACAGGAGTATTGTAGGGCCCGCCACTTTAAGTGCGAGGAAACAAGCCCGAATCATTTTTCTACATGCTGCAATAACGGTCTGATGGCCGTTTCAGGACCGCGTGTGTTGACACCTGCACCGCATTTACTACAGAGGTTGTTGGTTGAAGATTCGGTAGAAGGTAGACACTACCGAAATAACATCCGCCGGTATAACAACACTTTGGCATTTGCTGCTTTCTCCACCGACCTCAAACACACGGCGCTTGCCAGGTCGGGGACCGAATGGGTTCACTGTTCATGGGCAGGGATATTGGACAATAAGTAATGACTTGATCGGGAACGATCCTATCCAACGCAGATTCTGCCAGCTGTATTTCGTCGAATCCGGCGAGGCAAAACGGATTCGTAGGGACCAGCAGCAATTACTGCCTGCCGCACACCGTCTATTGCCAAGTGTACTCGAAGACTTAGACGGGCTGTTACGGGACATCAATCCATTCGCACAGGCTTTTGAGTAGGTAATATATTTAATTAATTTTACTGAACAATTCACATTTGCATTACACTACACTATAGACAAATCATGTTCACATTGACATTTAGTTTCTCAAAATCGGCTAGCAAGTACGCATGTCATTATTCCAATTACCAATTGTTATAATTAATTACACTATTTGATTAACCTTATCACAGTGTAGATTTACCTGCCTACTTAAACTAGGTATACATTTTGGTTGTGTATTTTTTACTTTGTTTGCATTCATACATTTTCAATTAGTTACAAATACTTACTTTAATAAGTAACTAGAAAAAGATAAATTCTTATTCGCAATCACAACACATTATTCCTAAATATATTAACAATGTTCAGTCACAAATTAAAAGTTAATTTTATTTTGTTCATTTTCAGTTACGGATACAGATTAATTTCTCTTAAAAGTATTCATATACTTGGTAGGTACACGGAAAATTCTTTACATACACTGCTTTTTAATATATACTATGCTACATAAGTTTCTGATTGATGTCAAGTGCTGGTTCTCTATCCCAATAATTGTTGGTCAGCAATTACATATACTAGCGTCATTACGCTTCAATGTATGACAAAACGTTGGTGTTATACACTAGGTACACTATTTGCATTGTCACAACTCATTTTTAACTAATCACTAACTTACAATTAACTTACTCGCTCATGTTACACTTACTTTATACTACATACTTACCATAGACACTACACTTTACATAATGTATAACTTATTTCAATTTCGTTACTGCTGTCTCTGATTAGATATTGGTTTTTTTCTATTTCATTTATAATACCTATGCTCACAGCTAATAATTTCTATACATTATTTATTTTTTTGTGCATTTTGTGCGTACACTACTCCTATGTACAAAACTCAATTTCTAATTCAATATTTCTCATTTCATTTTCAAGTCGAAAATTTAAGCATTATTTCATATACACAGACAGAAAGATAAAATATTACACACAAATTATTATAAAATCAATATATTTATCAAAATATAATAAGTACGTTACTGTAATGTTACAGAATTATAATTTAATACACACAAAAAAACTAGATACTTTATTCAAAATTTACTATTTAACGTTATTATAATGTTATTGTTGTTGAAAAAGAAAATGCAAGACATAACAATAATTTATATATAATAATATGTACTATCATATAACATGTTATTGTAAGTAATTACCAGCTGTCTTGAATGCACTACAAATAAGTACCGCCTAGTCGATTGAAACTTAAAAAAAAAAAGGAGAAATATGTTTTTCATTGGTGCGCTGAGAATAATACCCGTTTCCTTCTTTATTGTTATATTGTTATATAAACACACTTGTTGAAAATAAAACGTATTCAGTACGTCTTTGGTCTCTAGTTTGTTTCACTATACACATTTTCGATTTGAAAAAATGTATCCGGTATATCAATTCATTTTCGAAAATGAAATTTTTTTAGTACACATATATTTATAAAAAAGGTAAAGGTTAATGTCATTAATGTCGCGGTTGTGTAGCTATTATTATAAATAATTATAAATTATATTTTAATTTGTTATAGGTTTATACAGGGAATATTTAGTGCTCGAAGATGATATTGTCAATATTTGTGGAAATTCAGTAGACCAAAACGATGTACTATTTACAAGGGTACTTAGATCTCAACGTTATTACTCTGAACCAAAACTTTACGTCGAAGCTTATAAAATGACAAACCGAAAAAAAAGTGTAGCTTTTACTAAATGGATATTTGGACATTTAATGCTTTATTTACGGGAAAATGAAACATTATTTTCCCAAGTAATATAAATTTTTAACCATTATAATAGCAAACGTTGATTTATTTTTTTTTTTTAGACTGTACAACAACCGTGTACGTCGAACGTTTTAATAGAAGAAATTAATATGTCAAACGGACTAGAATTATTAGGATCACCAATAATTGTAACAACGGAAGAAAATTTGGTAAATATAAACATATATTATAATATTTATAATTGTTAGAAGGATTTTATTGATAATTTTTTTTTTTGTTTACAGACAAACGACAATATCACAGATGTTGTTTTGGAGACGCGAGACTCACATCCGCAGCAATACCTTCAACGACAAAGTGAAATTGTTACCGATCCTGTTACTACAATACCTACAGATTACGATTCGGTAATTTAAAAATGTTTCTCCAAATGATTTACAATATTATATTTGCATAATCTACAATTACTAAATAGATATTTGGACATTTAATGTTTTATTTACTAAAAAATTGTCATAATATTTTATAATATAATATTTTTTTTTACAGCCAATCGATACGGATATCACTGGAAATGTTGTTTTGGAGCCGCGAGACGCACATCAGCAGCAGCAGCAGCAACACTTTCAACGACAAAATGAAAACAATACTTTTGTTTTTGATTCTATTGCTACTATACCTACAGATTACGATTTGGTAATTTAAAAATTATAAGATTCTTAAACGATTTACAATATTTGCATAATATACGATTACATTGTATATAAATCACGACAAACAATTTATCTGTAGATATTTAACAACTTTTTATACTTGTAATATTTATGTTGTGTACACACAACGATACGACGATGGTACTATATGATTTAATATAATATATATTATTATTTTTTTTTCTATACGATCAGCGATATTACGATGATAATGGTTTTCCGAGAAATGAAGTGGAAGACTTTGATGATGAAAATTTGCCAATTACAAATCTTTCAAGTATCAACAAATTATTAGAAGATCCGTTAGTAGAATTAAGCGAAAAATTATGTAAATGTCACATTTGCCATGATGAGTACAAAATAATAGATTTTACATTTAATTTGGATTGTGGACATATTTGTTGTATTCTGTGTATGAGTAAATTAGATAAAAATTCTTGTTGTCCATTTTGTATGTCTACAAAAATAGAATTTTTTATAGTTATGGATTATGTTACAAATAGTTTTAACATGCCGACAGAAAAATTAAAATGGCTTTTAATAAAAAGAGATGAAACCGATAAAAATGAAATTTTTAAATATTTAAAAACACGAGCTGACATTTTAGCAAATAATAAACGATTAGTCCGATTGCTTAAATTGTAATGTTCAAAATATTCGTAATTATTTTTATATGTCAATAGTGTTTAATTATGTATCGTAGACATTTATCGTATAATATTTTATATTAAATAGTAATTGTATAATTATTAATGACCTTTTATTTTGATATTTTATAATAAGTCTTATAATATTATTATTTTTTTTCAATCAGGTTCAGAATTTATTTATATTATAATGATTGTAATTACATATTTGCTGAATTGTATAATGTTTTCAAATATAAAACAAAATTAATTTAATTTTGAATTATTCATAATATATTAGAAATTATGTTACAAATATTCTACTATACAAAGGTTTAAAGACATTAAAATTAATGTTAACATTAATAGTGTATTATGGCGGTAAAAACCACACGGTCGTTGACTGCTGTAATGCGATAATGATTAATTAGAAAGTGGGCCTTTAAAACTTAATAGTCTATAACTCTGTACGCAATATGGTAAAATTTATAGGTTTTCGTACGCTTGACACGGTATCGTTATCGACAATCGTTTTCTCAGTAACGACTAACGAGGTGCAATATTGTTTAACAGAATTTATTGCGCAATATCCATGTTAAGTATATCTTAATAAGTTATTTATACATAAAGACAACAACAACGACGACGAATTAACATTACCAATAAAACACGTACAAGAAAAATTTCTTGTAGAAAATATTCATTTATGCAAATAATAGACGAAAACTTAAATATAAATAAGTATATCATATTATTTGATAATATAATATTATTATAATATTTAATAACAATGGATAAAAAATATAACGAGTACGGTGGGAGAGGGGTAAACGGTTTACAATTTTTAAAATATTTAAAAATTAAAAATTTAATATAATTTTTTTTTTAATTTTTAATCATCTTAAAGTTTTCTTTTTTTATATTTGTTTTTGAATTTTAAAATACCTGTTAAAACATTATCATCGTCGTTGTCGTCGTCGTCGTCGTCGTCGTCATTGGTATCGTCATCGTCTTTTTCTAATTTTTTATTTGGATTTAACAGTTTTGAAACTTTATTTTTTAAATCTGCAACTTGTAAATCTACAAATCTATCATGTTGAGTAAACGTGGTCTTTGATTTGTAATGTTGAGACCAATGCGCTATACAATATACCAGTCTAAAAACCATAACCATAGAAATAGTCTGACTCGTTGTCATTTTGTCAAAACCGCTGTTTACCATAGAATAATTATTCCAACGTATCATATATTCGTTTACCGAACAAGTTAATTCGTCTGCTGTGGGATTTTGTAAAATATTATATTGTTCAAAAATATCAAAATTATCTACTTGTTCCAATTTATGTTCTGAAAAAATAACACTACGATCTAAAAGGTTTTGTAACATTGGTAGCGATATTACTATTATTTTATTGTTTATGCAAATCGGTTCCGGTAACGATACTATTGTCAAGACATAATCAAACATATTATTTCCAATACATAATCCCATTATTTCTAAACACATGGCTAGATATTCTTCGTTGTAGTACGGTAATAAATTTCTAGTGTAAAATTGTTGAACCGTCGATATTAAGCCTTCCCATGATTCCAGAGATACGCTCATAACTCATGTGTTTTTGTCACAGGTCAATAACAATGTTTTACACGTTGTTGTAACGGTATTTTATAATCGTTATTGTTGCGCGACAATATAAACTCCGTGATCGGTGTAAGTTTTGCAATTCGAGTTTTGATAAATTGATAAACGTTTACATAATCTCGCGCCGAAGGTGTTGCTATTTTACCTCCGTAATTATAATACACTATTGTCGATCGGTATTCGTAATAAACAATACTCACGGGCCGACGACAAACGGCCGAAAAGTTTTTACCAAAAAAACTGTCCAATTGTTTTACTAAATCGATTAAAGATAAATTTTCTAAAATTTTGTCAGTATATTCGTGAGTGACACACCCACTGTATACAATATCGTACATTGATTCTCGCGGAAATTTTTGCCAAATATACATAAATAAAACAGTGCGTATTATCGATACCATGACAGATTCGGTTAATATTATTTTTTCGTCGGATCGCGATTCTCTACGTAAATATAGACCGTTTTGAATACGACACACTAGACCATTGGAATCTGATGATAAATCTGTATCGGATAACGTATATACATATCTTGTTTTATTTGATTGTTCATTATACGCGATTGGTATTTCTGAACTTGAATTTTTAACATTTGAACCAATGTCATCAAAATTATTTTCGAAAACAGACGATGCGTCGTCGTCGGTACGTGCACAATTAGAATCTAATGACTCGTGCATATTCGCCGAATCATATAATAAACAATTGTTTTTATACAATTATTTCGTTTCTAATTATCGTCCTATATCTATTGCGTATAAGTTGCACGAAATAGTAAAACCTAAACGTAAAAATTTAGGGTTTCGAATCAAACGATTCAACAGTGAAAAAGATTATGAACATTTTCGCGTCAACAATTGTGACAGTTTTGGATGTACGACTTCCATACGGTCGGCTATAGAACAATTGTACTACGAAGGATATACACACGTTTTCAACATGCGTGGTCCTTTTGCCCAAATCTGTAAAATCGCTAGATTGTATAAAATAACAGTATGCGATAACAGAATGCGACGACACGTCGCTGACCAATATTATAAAAAAATAGAAATCGTAAACCGTTCAGTGTAATAGATTGCAATATTATAGTGTTATAATATATATATATTATGTAACTATAGTGTATTAAAAATAAAGTTTTTTTAACTTGGTACGATTTTTTACAATTTGAAGAAAACGATATAAAAGATTTATAACAACAATGACGTCTACTGAACAATATATAAACGTTCCTCAAATTATGGATAGACTAACAGAATTAGTTTGGTCAATATCGAGAAAAACTTATATGTTTACGTTTAGTGAATTACTCTATACGACTGTATCGTTAACAGGATCGTTCTTTTTACTAATATTATTGATGCCAAAATTTATAACGTTTTTATTTCTGATATTAATTTGCATAGCAGTGGGTATAGTATTTCATGCGTTTTACCGAAAAACCAAAGATAAACCTGAATCTTTACCAATTATTGTAAAAGATCATTATAAACCTAACGAAAAACGGTCATTGAATGCAGAAAAAGTAAAACTGTTAAGAGAAACTAAAAAGGCTACGTAAAATATAAATATTATTTTATTATAATGTATATTAATATATATAAAAAAAAAAATAACACTAGAGAATTATCAATATAGATATAGATTTTATAGTTTTATTCACATTTTATAAATATTATATTATAATATACAATATATATATATAAAAATAACAATAGAAATGTTATGAATTATATATTTTTACAAAAATATTTGTAGTTTTCTTAATTTTGCCAAACTGTTGTAGTTGAACCGCCGATATTTTTTTTATTTTTAAAAATCACTGCGGTCGGACAGGTTACTTGATTGTTTAAATTATTAAACAGTCGCCATATGTCAGTTGTCAAACACCGAGCAATACATTCGTCAAAATTTTTCAAGTTCATTTGATTGTAATATGACAATTCTGCATTCATTATTTCCACAATCGTAGGCATATTGAATAATAAATTCAATACAAGTTTACGATCTTTTATGTTTTTAAAAAATTCGTATTTCTCTCGCAGTTTGAACACGTCTAATATACGAAATTCATTGAAATCATGATTTACAATCTCTAAACCAAACATTATGTCTGGATTTTGTTTTTTGAAAATTTGCCATTCGTGTTTTGGATTTTTTACAATAAATTCTTTACCAATGACTATTGAAGAATTTTTGTGTTTTATAAAATTGTTAGACAATCTATGTTTGGGTAAAACGTCTCCGTAACGTAACACGTATTTATACGTTTTATCAAATAATGTAACATCCATATTATAAGATATACGATATGTTGATAGGATCTGGTCCCATATAAACGCGATACAGTTATCGTTTACAATATCTTGATCGGTATTGTTTTGCTTACAGACACGCTTACGATTATACGAATCTGAACGCGTTTCGGAAAATTCTTCGATGAATTTTTTCCAAAACCTGATCAATTCGGATTTTCCATATTTTTCATCTAAATATTGACAAGCTTGTTGGTTTATAAAATCCAAACCGTCGTCCAATGTTTCTGTAGAAGGCAACGTGTTTTTTATTGTAAATTTAGTTGACATTTTTTGAAATTCTTTTAATTTTCTTCGGTCTTTATAAATGACTAAATTTAACGTGTCTTCGGGATCTGTATATTTTAAATATGTAAAAAGTTTAATAGCTTCGATCCAGATGACATTATCGTCAATTACACGTATCGTATAATAATTTCCAAAACAATTTATAAAATTGTCAAAAAAAAAAACACTTTTTACGGATAATTCGACATCGTCTATAGACAAACAATCAGTTATGTCACCACCTGTTTGTATTTTTTTTTGATAATTATCGTTTGATATTTTTGATAAAATTTCATTCATCCCGTCGACGTTGATGTATTTGTTTGTCGGTATTTCGTTTGAAATTTTTTGAAGATTATCCAAATCTAAATCTTTGTAATCTCGTATATTGTTTTTACTCACAGTTTTATTCAAGTCCAAAGTTTCAGGTGCGTGTATTTTTTTACAAAACGTTTCAAACTCGTACCAAAAAACCGACGACTGGTCCGTTAACGTTATTGAATTCATAATAAATTTTTGTAACCCGTTACGATTATTTAAAATATCGAAAACCTTACTGCAGAAATTGTACGCAGTCTGTTTGTATTTATACAATATACAAAAAAGGTTAGGTGGGGCTTAAGGTTAAAACATTTGAATCGGTCCAACCGGACGCGTCACAGCTATTTGTCTGACCGTAGCTTTGTAATGAATTGTCGTTATGTGAAATACAAATGTTACAAACATAATATTTTTGGATTTAGACCAAATAAGCTTTATTTATTATACAAATGTAATTTTATCGATATTGACTTTTATAACGCGTCTGAAAGACGACAAAACTATTGGGTGTGTAAAAAGAAAAATTATTAAAATATAAAAATATACACATCGCAGCAAAACAAAATTGTAACGCTCTTATATCAGATTTTTTTTTGTTATAAAATTATTGTCATTACTATACCGTATAGTAGTGTATATTTTTACAAATAATAATTATTCAAATAATTTTTTGAGAAAATATTCTAAACATGGAAACCGGATATTTGTCTGACAAATGAGCCATCAGTATAAAAATTGAATATATTATAAATGTCAAAACTATAGTAAAATTTAACGAATAGCTTGTAAAAAATGTCATTTTTTTTTCATTAACATTTTGTTGTTCAGAAAAAAATACAATAGTTTCAAACAATGTGGGTAATTCTAAAGTGAGATCTGGTCTCATGTGTATAGGAATTGTTATATCAAAATTATAAATTTCTTTAACCATATTTTGTTTAGCAAATCTAGGTATTATTATTTTGCGTAACAAATCCATGTTGAATAATTTACACGATATACTGTTTGCGGGAATATAATATAATTGTCCGTCGTCGGTCATTCGATTTACCCATTGTACAGGACGTAAACTTTTAAATTCAGCGCTAGTTAAACGCATTTTATGAAATACAAATATTTATTATATGATTTTCAAAATAATATTTTACTATATTATTATAAATTGTTAGAAAAACATTAATTATTAGTCTTATTACCACTTATTATATTATAATAATAATATGTTTTCACGTATGGGTCTTTATTTGTTCGCCGCGAGAATTACGTTTCTGGAAATAACAAAAAATAGGACGTACACGATAGTTTCGCAGAAAATAGAAAAAACACGTGACCGAGTGGCGCGCGCCGGAATTGATACTCGACGCAGCGTGCGCGTTCTCTCGTCTCTTTGTCAATATTTTTTTTTGTTTTAACACAATGAAAAATTGTTGAAGAAAACAAACATTCTCATCCGCCGGTTATAATATCGTTAGTTGTTATGATTATATATTATATAATTCAATAATTAACCAATCGTCGGGCTACCATGGATCATAAATTGTTGACTTTAGATTTTTTTTTATCGTCAAACATAATATTATATTATATTTTTTCTCGTAAACTATATGTATATTCACAACGCCATCTGTCGTGATTTTTAATTGGTCTTAGAAAAGGGGAGGGATATAAGCTCCGCCCATGTATACGGTCCTAGCGGACGGTTACGCGGACGTGACGGCGTCTGTATAAGGATAAGAGGGGGGGTAGGGGTACACGATGAGTCGTACGAGTGTAATATTGTGTAATTGCTACGACCCGAAACGAAAAAAAAATTTTATTTTATATTAGGATAATGATTTGATATATTTTTTGACAAACGCGTTTAGGCTGAGCGTTTGATAATAAATCTGTCGGAACCGTCGAAATCCGCGCGAATAGACGTTTTTTGTACTACAAAACTATCGAAACGAGAAAAACGACACGTTTCAAATGTTTCTCCATGATATCAGTATATTATGTATGATATATTTTTTTTTTACGTATTGACGTGAAAACAGACGTTTTTTTGTAATATTTTATCGCGACAACAAGATGTGTATTTAAAATAAGAAAAATATAATTATTTTTTAGTTTTTTTTTCATTTACAGAAGGTGACGATATTGTTTTTTTTTCGAATGGTTTTCGGACAACACGTAGCGTTCACATCGAATGCTTTTTTTTTCTTAAGTGACTTTAGTATCTGTCTTTTTTTGATCTGCTATTTAATTTAAATCTTGTAGACAAATATCTTGAACATTTATTATTTTTTTTTAAAGTTTTGATCAGCCATATTTATTACAGATTTTTATGTAATTTGTTCGTTAGAGTTGATTTTTTGACTATCTATATTGAAATTAAGTTAAATTATAATGTCAATGAATAATGTATTATAATACAGAAAACATTAGTAGTTATTATTAATGTCATACTGTCCAAGTCAACAATTGTATAATATTGTATTAAGTTTTATGTGTAACAATGTGAGCAAGAATATAAAACATGGTTTTTCTTAATATAACGTAGTTAACATACGTTTATATTCTTTTGTTGCGCACACACCGATCGGACGAATATTTCTAGTGTTGGGTATCGATATTATTACATTATTTTTATCGTCGCATGACCCTTCGGAAAAATCCGGAAATTTATTCAAATAATTTATTCCGGGATTTATAGTTCCATATTTTAATATGTTATTTGGTTTTGACGGATTGTCTGGACGAACACCCGGGTCTATACTCAAACACTGTAAACGGACTGTACCGAATTGTGTGTCGCCAACTAAATACGATAATAAACCTAATTTTGGATCACATCCTGTCTCGGACGTTTCATTAAATTTTTTATTTCTCAATTCTTCGTGTACACATGCTCCGTGTTTTGAAAAAAATTTCATAGGTCCTTGACATAAAGCTGCACATTGATAATCTACGGCGCTGTATATCAATTCAGTATTACAGTCGTGTTTAAACATTTTAATGGAATCTTCTAACGTTGGTAGATTGACTATATTTTTACCTTTGCTTATCCGTTTGGTAATTATTTGGTTTCGCTTGTCTAAACCGATTGAAACTTCGTAAATATTATAAAATAATAAAAAACATAAAACAATGGACACTACGATTAATAATTTTATAATAACCGATGATTCAGTCAACGACGAAAACATTATTTTAAAAAATTTTATTATTATAATGTTTATATATGTATATATTATATATAATTTTATTATTATATTGTTTGTGTGCGAGTTATTATTTTAAAAAATTAAAAATTATAAATATCATTTATATCTCCAATATAATAATCATACGGTTTATATAGTTTGTTTTTACAAACATTATGTCGTTTCATAAAGTACACCGATTAGGTCCGTACGAAGCGTTAGAAACTATAAACGGTACTATAACTTTTAGAGAAAAACCGGGAAATAAACTTACTAGTTTACAAAATAAATTTAAAAACGATTTCCAAGAGGAATTATTTAACGAAAAAATCAACTTAAATGTGGATATATCCGATAAGGATACAAAAAACCACGTAATAACAAATATAGACAGTTATATGCCATATTTACCGTGCAAATCAATATATAGATATTTATCGTTTTACCCGAAAAATTGGGCTAATTTTCATAAAATGGAAATCTCTGGAGATCAAAATTATGATGTACAAAAAAACGGTAGACAAAATCCAAAAACTAACGTTAAAAAGGTGACAGGTTTCAATTTTGATGTACAAAATCAAAAAACTCGTGACGATCTAACAAAAGTTCTTCAAGATGCAAATAAAATGCTATTGAGTCAAAAACCGAAAAATCCTTTCAACACTGATTAACTTTTAAAAAAAAAAACGATTTTTGCAAAAAATTTGAGGTTTTTATTTGTTTTTTTTTTATCATAGCAGTTTTTGTAAATACTATTACTACGTGTTTTACTATTCAATATCAATATAATATCGTTTATTTTTAAAAATAAAATGCACATAGTATAATACCTAACGTTAGTCGTCGGGTTTTTTAAAATGGTTTACAAAAAAAAAATATTGATCATTTTATTATAACTATTGTCCGTTAAAGAGTTAAAATAAAATATTATACATTGTATATAAAAAAAAAAAAAATCATTGTACTAAAATATTATGTGTACACAAATTATGTTTTTTTAATAATAAAATTTTTAAAATAATCTAATTCAGAAAAAGGTTTGGTCATTGTATTTTTTAAATCTGGCAAACGTTTCACCATATTCGACAATCCTAAGTACATAATCAAATCGTCGTATTTATTTTTTGACATTTGGTTGACGACGTGATTTTGCAAAACTTTAGATTTTTCGTTTGTAGGTTCGGTACCAAAAACACGTACCAATCCGGAATCCAATTTAACGGCTACTATGTAATCGTTCCAGATTGGGCCGGAAAAACTTAAATTTTTTATAATTCCTTTATATTTTACGTATTGATAAGCTATATAGTCTTGACATACGAGAGCTAAACGCGCAAAAACAGTAATTTGTATAGTATTTTCGCATTCCACGTCCAATTCGTAATCGTCGTACGCTACTGTAGTATCAGACACTTTTAAAATATTTTGATCCGATTGAACGTCTTCATTTAAATCTGAATCTTTGACAAATCTCAAAATTTGTCGAAAACCCATTCGAAACGTGTACGTAACGCCCTCGTGTAACAAATACAAATAATAGCAACGCGTTTGATATATTTTATTGGCATGTTGTAATATATTCTGTAACGGCACGTTGTCAAGTGCTGCGTTAACAATTGTTGGGAACTCGGTTTCGAATGCCACCGAAACTGTGATATCCATTAAATCACGATATATATATTTTTTATGGAATAATCGTAATTTAGCTGTAACTGCTATTATTTTTGACAACACGCCTCCAGTCGAACGATCGACCCGTAATATTATCTCGCTGGGTTTTAATTTTAAAACGTGACAATCGATTTCTTCATTTTCGTCTGAAAAATTATTCCAATAAGCTTGATTAATATATATATGTGTTTTTGGATCTGTGTAGTCGGTCGATAATTCTAAATTACACATAAACTGATAATATTCTCTGGTATAATTTACGTTAAAAACGTCTGAGTTTTCAAATTTAAGATTTTTGAAAATAGATTTCGTAGAAAATTCTAATTCATTTCCGATTGGAAAAGCTCGATGTACGTCGGGTGCAAGATTTTTGTAAAGTTTATCATCCAAGTTCCAATTTTCGTTTACGTATTTATTATTATTTTTTTTCCGTTTTAAATATGGTTTTACATAATCAAAACCATACGACGACGATATTGGCTCGTCTATCGCCGGTAATTGTTTTTTTACAATGTCCATACCTGCAGTTTCTGTTTTTTTTGTAAATTTTACAGTTTCCAAACAATCACTAATGTCAAGTTCCACTTTTTCAGCGTTGAATAAATTTTCTACATATTTGAAACGATCAGCAATTTCTTCAGTCATAGTGATATAATATAGTGTTGTATCGAAAATATAAAAAAAATCTTATCCGCACAATAATATTTATAAAACAGTAGATGAATGTTGAATCCGTACGGTTGTGTCGAATCGATGGACGTAATATTAAACTTATTAATATTGGTGTGTATAACGTTATTAATATTATTGTACACGGTCCAACAACCACACACTACTACCGATCTAATGATTATATATAAAAAACTTTTGAAAAATGACCCGTCGATTATAGCTTTCACTATGGGCTGGATAAAATCACGAAACGCTTATAAAAACGTGTATTCTAAAAAATCACAAAACCGCGCCGATTTGATAGAACTTGTAACACGTTATGAAATTTTTCCGACCACCGAACAAGGTACACCCAACACCAATGTTTCTAAAGACAATAAACACGGTGTTTTAACCGAAGTCTCGAACGGGTTTGTGGTCTCCGGTATAAATAGTTCTACACCGATCAAATGTCCGGAAAACTATGAAGGTCCAAACTGTAAACTGAAGCCTATATGTACAAGCAATGAAAAAGGAATTATTAAATCGTTAGCCTTGGAGCAATTTAACGCTCTGCAGTTGTACAATTTTTATACACCGTTATCGGCATATGGAGAAACGTCGGACGAAAAAAAAATACATCCCAGACTTAAAGTGCAATGTATTGATTCGTCAGGCGGCTACATTATGATACCGTGTCCCGATAACAAATTGTTGGATGAAAAAACAATGACGTGTAAAACTTATGATCTGTGTATGGATCATTTGGACGGTTTTAAGCATAATTTTACAATAGTTGACGGGCAACCTCGATTACCAGAAAATCAATATTACATCTGTAAAGAATCCAAAAGCGACGTACGCGTGTGCTCCGATGGCACTGTGTACAGTGAAAAACATACAGCTTGTATTTTAAAATCCGAATGTTACAATCAGGGTAACACGCGAATACGATTGAGCGACAAGAAATATGTCCAATGTTCTGGAGATTTAGGAACCGTAGAAACTTGTGAACATGGAGTTGCCGTCACTGATGGTATAATTTATTGCAAAGTGCCAAATTGTTTTTCAAAAAAATATACATATGAAGATTCTTTAATAAAATATACAAAAGGCGCGGTTACATGTGACGAAACCGACATACCGGTTACGGTTCTTTGCAACAATACCGATGTGCATAGACAATATAATTATTCGTGGGGAACCGATTTTTCATTTGATTTTCATACGTGGCCCAAAGAGATATACATCGAAGACGATAAGTTGGGTAAATATTGTTATGCGCCAGACGATTCGATTATTAAACCGGACGCCGTGGTGCCGTTTCGTTGGAGCGTTGCTATGACCGACGCTTTACCGTTTAATCCGAAAACGCAACAATTTGTGTGCGAAAACGAATCGGATTATGTTTGGAAAATAAATTATGTAAAACAAACGGTTGAAAGTCTTGTTCCTAGCCAACCAAATGATTTAAATTTGTCTAAAAACTTTGTAAATATTAATACTCCGTGTATGAAAGAAAATGATCCAATAAATTATGAAACATGGTTGACTGATTTATCAAATGGAGCAGTGAACAATTATCTTTCTAGTTTTGAATCTAAAAGTCCTCACAGCAATATAACATCCGATCCCGCAGGACTTCGTATGATTTTTATGTTAAACATATTTATAAATAAAGTAGACGCTTCGGAAATGTACGACTATTTCAAAAATTATCCGAACGATGCGCAAATATTATGGCCGTCTGTAGTACCGAAACGGTCTAACCTAACCAATAAAATAGAATATGAATACGCTGCATTTGCTATGGAAAAAAAAACAAATAAATTAGAAGTATATTTAGATAATAAACCGCCTATAGGTTTCAAAAATCCAGAAAATTTATCAGAAAATCATATCAATTTAATGCAATACGTGTTTTGGCCGAATTATAAACCAGCTTTGGAAAATAAAAACGCAAAGATTAAAGCTGTATATTTATTTCTGATCGAGGGCCGTATGATGGCTCAAAATTATAACGTATCTATTACTAGTACTACTAGTACTACTTCCTAATACAATTTAACTAAAAGTTAAAAAAAAATATGCGTCCGACATTAATTGTTCACGGTATTTTTAAATCTCAAATATTTATGAAAAAATGTACATTTAATTCTTTTGAAAACCGATTACGAACAGTGTTTGATAATATTTTAACAGCTGACGATATAATTTTTCGCGATACTCGTGTAATCAGAGTTGACGACGTTTACGTTCGATCATGCGAACTATATTTGGAACGTTATCATTTTAATAATCAATCTAGCGACAAATATTATAATAAAGTTTTAAGTGACCCTCTCAACACTTCGGCCGTTGTACCTTTAGCAGGTCAAATCCCACAAACTACAAATGACAAAATGCCTAGATTTGTTATTTGGTACGGTTCTGAAGAACTTACAGTATGCGGTACGTGTGTTTATAGATGTGGAGATTTATCAATGTTACCTACGGCTGTTAACGCGGCTGTAGAATGGGCCGCCCACCGATACGCCAACGTAACAAATTGTGTATACACGTCTGTTATAGTGTTTGATTTAGACGAAACGTTGATAACAGACACAGGTGACGATTTCCTAGAAAATTATAAATGTGTATTGTCTACGGCTAGAGAAAATTTTAACCATGTTGTATTATGGTCGCACGGTGAAGCTTTACATGTAGACACTTATGTTTCTAGAATGGATTTTAAATTTGATCTAGTGTTGAGTGCTGATCAAAATAACGGCAACAATTATTGTAAAAATTTACTACATTTGTACAACTATTTTGGCCCAACTGTTAGATTTTCGTCTGCAATACTGGTGGACGATTCTGCGTACAATTGGTGTGCCGAATACGACGGTTTAATAATACCAACACGGAGTATAAAAAATATATACAATGTGGCGATAGCCATAGAATACATAAAATTCCGGCAGATTGAAAACCACAACACTTTGCTCAGACGACAAGATAAAATATAAAAAAATTTTAACCGTATAACTACTAATGCTATTAAATTTTAATTTTGATCATAAATTTTTGTAATATATCGTCAGTTTTAGTTATTTAATGATTATAATAATATGTCGTCGGTTTATTTATTTATTCATTAACAAATAATTTATATAATAATAATAATAATAATAATTATAATAAAAATATAATATAATATTATTCATTATCACAAACAACTATATTTTAAATATTACACTTGTATGTAATATGTACTTATGATAAAAGTGTAACGTTGATAATAATAATATTTTAATATTCTCGTTTTTTTTTCCGACGATCCATAACAGTATTCTCAGAAATCCTATAAAATGGTAATTATAACTGAAAACAAAATAGGTAAAACAAACGTTTTATCATATACCAAGAATCAAAGGTATAATTTTACTAAATATGCGTAAAATATGCATACACACATAAAAGTATAATTTATATATATATATATATAAACTAAACACATGGATTATGTCAGTATATAAAAACTCGACATCTATATCGTTTGGTGTTATTAATACTTGACCGTAGAAGAGATACACACTTGTGTGAAAAACATTTCATTTTGTTCATTTAAATAAATTTTAAAAATTTAAAAATATTTTTTTTTTATATCATCATGATTATTATTATTATTATTGTTTACAAGTATTAATCGTGTAAAAATGTCTTGCTCATCATCGTTGCAGTCTACGTCAGCTTCGACATCTGAATCCGAAACAATAATATCGTCTCAAGATCAACCGACGTTACTATCATTGTCGTCTCCAATAAGATTTGTTGAATTAGTCGATAAGAATTTAACTCATAACAATGATATTATTGACGCAAATTTTTTTATGCTAAATACTTTAGACCTTATGGTCAGGCATTACAAATCAAATCCCGTTTTATATTTTAAAACCGCAGAATATTATAACTATGCAAATCAAAATCAAAAAAATAAAAAATTACTGAAACTAAAATTGGATCACGAAAAACTTTTATGTATTAAAAATAACGACAAGTTGATAGAATTAAATCGAGAATCTAAAAAATTTTCAATGTCGTCAAACAAGCAAAATGTCAAGAATTATTATCAAAATCTACAAGTGCGACAAAGAAGCACAGAAATTATTTTAAGGTCGAGAATTACAAATATTAAAAAATTAGAACTTGAAACTAATCGGATAAATACAGAAATTCAAAAATTACAAAATGCTTTAAACTATAAAACATATACGCAATCTAATGTTGCTCGTATGGCGTCAACTAAACGGATAATTAATCATTTCAAAATAATTACAGAAATGATTAAATCTGAAAGTTTATTTAAATCCAAACCCACAACATGGTTTATGGTCATAGAAAACTGTCCAATATGTTTTACTAGCGATTATTTGGAGTTAGTAAAATTGAGAAAATGTCACCATGTAATGTGTCATAAATGTTTGAAAACCTTATTCTTATATCATTCTAGAGCTAAATGCCCTTTGTGTAGATCATCAATCAAAGCATACGATGTTTTTAACATTCAAACGTTGACTATTGATTATTTTTATAAAAGACCAGATGCAGAAATTACTGAACAATTTGAACAACCAATGCTTGATTACGATATTAATTGGCCTCCGATAATCAATCTGTACCAACAACAAAACGATGACACGTTTGTTCCGATAATAGAACTTGTTGAAAATTTTCAATCAACATCATCATCATCATCATCATCATCATTGTCGTCATCATCAATAATCGAATTACAACATTCGGAAGTACAACAACAAATAAAATCATATTCAATACATGAAATATTTTACGATTTTTATAAAAAAGTATACAAAATTATTGACAAATATAAATACTGTTCGTATTCAATTTTTAAATCTGCAATAAAGCGTATAAAATATTGGTTATGCGAAATAAAATTTTGTAACGTAAAAGATTTTTTAAATTTTATCGATATGAAATATACAGATTTATGTTTTGCAAAAGAAATGGAAATTTATTTCGAATTTAAAAATATAATAAAAACTACAGGTGTTAAATTTTTAACTTTTAATTTTGATTGTTATTTCGTTTTAGACCAATTTTTCTCATACGGGTTATGGTTAGACAAACTTTTTAACTGTGGATGTTCTGTAATTTATTTAATAAAATGTTTATTTATATCGACAGATTTAAATAATCGCAATGAACAGTATAATTTATACAAGATGTGTTTAAATCGTGAACATTAATGTGTCATTTTATATTAATATTTTAATTTATATAACTTTATGCAAAATGTGTTAGTTATATTATTATATTAACATTATACCGTCGGAATTTCATTAAAAATTATGATAAATAAGTGTACAACTCACAAAAAAAATTAATAACTATTTTGTTTTATATTTTTAATATTGTAATTAATCTGTATATTGTACGACGACGGCAATCGGATAGAAAATAATATGTGATATTCTATATAATATATATTTTCATTTATTCTGTATTGTATTTATTAATAAATATTGTAATACTCTTTAAATGCCTATTGTTTTTCACTATGACAATATTATTTCAAAACCTATACGCATGTTCGCGCAGTATTTGTGAAAGTTATCTAATGAACGCGTTGCGTGTTGGACAAACAAATTAAGCCCTCGGGTTAGTGTTGCTTTAGTTCAAATAAAATTCAAACGACAAAAACAATTTTATATATTGAAATAATATTGAAATTATTTATTGTAATAATTTATATATTTGTACATAATATTACACATTTTACAAACATTACACACAAAATATTATAAAATAATAAAACTCAAAATATGGTACATTACAATTAACATATAATTAAAAATAAGAATTAAATTATTAAAATAACAAAAAAACACAACCATTAAGACTTGATATTATAATAATAAAATATAAAAACATCTAAAAACTTTACTTTAATGAAAAGAACATAAAATATAAACGTGATGGAGACATATAAATAGCGTGATAAAATAAAATTATTTTGCGTTATCAGACCACTGTGTTGTATGGTTCACAAATTAAAAATTGAATAATGCTAGAACTACAATACTTTTATATCAGAAGTATTCAAATTGTTGAAAATGTTTGCATCTGAATATTCAAATTAAAAGAACACGTTAATATAAAATATAAAGTAGAAAAATAGATTGTAAAAAAAAATATTAGTATCAGAAGTATGCGAATTACTAAAAATGTTTGTATTTGAATATTTAAATTAAAAAAACGTTAATATAAAATATAAAGTAGAAAAATAGGTTGCAAAAAAGTAAAAATCAGAAGAAATTTATTAGATCTCCACAATTTAAAAATTTAATAATACTAAAACTACAATACTTTTGTATCAGAAGTATTCGAATTGTTAAAAATGTTTGCATTTGAATATTTAAATTAAAAAAAACACTGTAATCATTATAAAATATAAAGTAGAAAAATAGGTTCCAAAAAAGTAAGAATCAGAAGAAATATATTAAATCTCATACAAAAAAGTATTAACTATTAAAAAACATTTAGTACGTTCACAATACTAATATTTATAAACGAAAATAAATTTTAATATACAATTTAACTACTAAAATAATAACAAATATTGTAATGTATTAAAATAAATAAAAAAAAACAGTATTCATTGAAAAAAATAGGAAAACATAGAAAGTTAGTACAACATCATAAGTATAATATTTATATGTAATAATCTAAATTGATATTACGTTTTATCAAAATCAGTTCAAAATAATCATTTTAAAATGCTAATTCAAATTGATTTTCATTTTACAAAACAATATATGTGTTTGTCATGTAACGAAGTACAATTTTAAAAAAAAAAGAAACATAGTGTACGAATAAATAACGTTTAACACAAAAATATAAATATTATAATAATTGAATTTTATCAAATACTCATTTACAGCAATAAATAATATTTGCAGGTATGTGTTAAATGTTTAAAAAATTACGTTTTTTATAATTTAATAAAACAATAGATTATGACAAAATGTTGGGAAATATATCAAATTAATATTAAAAATTATCATAAAGAAGTTATTAAAAAAAAAAAACTATTATAAATACCGTAGCAAGTTTCATGTACAAAACTGTGAAGCTATTTATATTTCATATAAATCTAATAATTGAAGATACAATGTTTTGAATACTGGAACACCGTGTGTGTCTGTATATATGTTTAGAACTTACTAGAAAAATTAAAATAATTAATATAACATATTAAAAATAATATTTTACTATATTGAAAAATACAACAAACTTGTCTTCGAAAAGATGAATTCAAAAAAAAAATTATTCAGGAATCGGCATCGCACTATCAAATTATACATTGTCGGTAAAGTATAAAATAAATCCATTCATATTAAATTATTTAATCGTTATTATTCTGAAACAAAAAAAACAACTTATTATAGTTTAGATATTTTAGAATAATTAATATGGTTGGTACAAACCAAATATATAATATGAATATACGTTGTATCATGGTGAAAAAGTCAATAAAAAGTGACTTAAAACATAGTTGTTTTCGATAGCAGTATTAATATAAAAATAAGTAATGTGATAAAAATAAAATAAATACAAACAATTTATAATTCACTCATTTTTATTTGGACTATAGCAATCGTCCGAAGACGTGCTTAAATCCGACTGTGTTATTTACAAACATAAAACGCCTTTATATATATATATATAAAACACAAGATATAATTATAAATGTTTATGCGCCTGCGCATATTTTATAATTATATATATATATATATATACGTTTATGTTTTTTTGTGTATATTAACTGTAAATTTTATACATAGAAATATTATTTCAATTCACAATAATACAATTTACTTTATAACGACGGACTAAGTTGTATTTTTATGTAATTATATTATATTTTGTTTATTTATTTATACATTTAATACAATTATTTGACAATAAATTTTATAAGAAAAAAAGCAAGATTTTATATTTCAAAAAAAATGCAACAAATAAACCGTAATGACAAAGATAAAATCACATCAACAATATCGTTCGAAATGTTAAAAACAGCTTCGAACAAAATACAAGACGAATTTGTGTTTGAAAATATAACTGAAAAAAATTACGGGTTTAATTTTAAAAGTTTAAAATATTTTAATGTACAACCAAATCATAAAGAAATATTATACACAGAAATGCATACAGATTTAAAAGTTATTAACAATCATAACGTATCACCGTTATCTACAACAGTACATCAAAACCATTTTGATATTCCAGTAATAAATACTGATCCGGTACCTGCTAATTCTGATATAATTACAGATAATATCGAAGACATCGATCGAGACAATGAAAACACTAAAAGCGTCAACAGTAATGATTCAGAATTTGGTTGCAAAGTAACGATCAACGTCAACGAAGATATCTATGAAAAAAGTCCAGAATTCAAATTTACACCGACAAATAGATCGCATGTGCAGATCAATATACCGATTGATGAAATAAAATTGTTGTGTATTAAATGTTATTTTACAAAATGTGTATGTGAATAATTCGTTGTAGATATTTTATGTTTAAACAGTCTCCGGTAAAATATATTGTAATATCTACATAATCCGTGTCGTCGTTGTTGTTGTTTTAATTTTTTTTTTACATTTCGAGTAAATTGTAGTTATAGTTGTATAACTATTTGTAAAACAATGAAAATATTGATTATTCAGTATAAAATATACGTTTTACATGAAACATTGTGAAACGGTAATAAAACGACATAATCTGCCGTATATCGATCATAATCTAAAACTGTTTTCAATTTGTCATATGTCTGTAACACATATTTTCTATTTAAAAAAAAAAAAATAACAGAGAACAAAAGTTATACCGAATAAACGGTAAACTATTTACCAATTGTTAAAATATTTAATATTTATTTAATTAAAATACATGTTTCACATATGTTTTACGAAAAAAAACATAATATATATATTATACATGTTGTATCTTTGTTTAATATCGATCATTAAATTTTATTATATTATATTATGGGAAAACATTCGTTTATCTACTTTTTTCAATATAAAATGAAATAATATTTAATATTACATAGTAATGTATTATTAGAGTATTGCAAAAATTTTAATAGTCATCATTAACGATTAGCGTGATCGAAAAAAAAAATAACACGTGATCGTTTATTATTGTACTCTCTCTCTCTCTCTCTCTCTCTCTCTTTGTATATAATATGTATATATAAGTCGTATTAGTATGTTGTTCACATTCGTATACGGTGTAAAGCGTTGGACTTAACTCCAGATTTTCTATACGTACGTTTAATTTTTAATATATTTAGTATATTTTACTAACCCAATAACGTTTGTTGGTTTATAAAAAATATATAATAATAATATTTAATTAAAGTAAGATTTTATTTTTATACTTTAGTAATTGTTAATCTCGTTTTATATTTTTTCTATTTTGTATGATTTTCAGATTTTTTATTTACTTACAAACAACGTGTTTGTAATTTAAACTTTCAATGAACGATCGTCCAAAAACACTCGATTGATTACAACCGTCAAAAATGCAAAATATACGCACCAAAAAGTTAAGACCACGTAAAATACAGACAAAAGCGTTGTGGATTTTTTCTTCGAAACAATTATTGACAAAGAATCGGTAATAAACGAAATATTAAATAATAATATTTTCAATTTTTCATTTGATTATGTTTGTTTTAGCGATCTGTTGTTCAACTTCTCTATGAATAGGAGAACTTTTAGCCATTCAATTTTGAATATTGTTACAATTGGAAAAAAATCAAAAACAAATTAAATATATCGGTAATTAATTATGAGTGATTTAAAACCAAATAAGAGTATATAAAAAAAAATAATAATTTAATTATAATATTATTTAATGGTATTTCTTAATTGTAGTTCTTTTTAATTATCTTTTATTATTAATATTTAATATAGATTGCAAACGATATTTTTTTCATGTTTTCCTATGATTTTGTTCATAATAATTAAATATAAATTATGAATTTTATTTTTTTATTAGTAATTATTTTATTTACATATATTTTTTTTATATACTAATTTTTCATATTATGTCAAGAACTTATAATTTTTTTTTTATTTTATAATAACAATAATTAATATACTGTTGCTTTCTGTTAGTTTGCGTTCGTTTAAAATATTAATTTTCATTTCTAACCATATTATCGGTGAACTAATTTCTTATGAATCTCGTTTCTTGATTTTTTTTCAGTCTGTTGGTTATATATCTAAAACAAAATTATATATCTGCTATAAATGTATAATGAATGTTTTTTTATGTAACCGTTATTGTTATGTTTGTAAACAAATTTTTTTTATATGGAAAAGCCCTTATGATTATGTTTCTATAGTTTTTATAAATTTTTTTATTTAATTAATATTTCGATTAGAAATAATATCCAAATATCTATATTTATCTCTCTTAACACTACTGTTTCTGTTTCGTACATAATATTTTTTTTTTATAAACTATTTGTAATTTTTAAGACAATATTATATAAACATTTTATGGTTTTCTCCGACACGGTTGTTTCTATTCTGTACATGATATTTTTTTTTTACTTTTATAAATTATTTTTATTTATCTAACATGTATTTACGATGTAAATTATAAAGTTTTCACGCAAACGACGCATTGCTCTGTCTGTTTCGTAGATAATAATTTTTTTTTATACTGATTTTTTTTTACCTACATTATATTGCCATTTGCAGGCTAAAACTGACACTGTTTATTGTAAAATTATTACAACATTTTATGTGTATAATATGGATTTTAGTGACAAACCGTTTTAAATTATTATTATTAATTGATTTTTGAGTTTTATAATATTTTTTTCTTAAAATCTAAAAGGGTGATGTTATAAATTGTAAATTATTTTATGTTACAATGATTTTAAGTTTCTATAATATATTAAAACGTTTATTTAACTTTTTTTTTCTAAAGCTCTTGTGTTTATTTTAAATAAAAATATTGTTTCAATTATTTTATATTTTAAGTTTTAATTTTGTTAAAAGAAATTTATAGAAATAGATATTATAATAATAAAAAAAATATTGTAATGAAAAATTGTATAAAATATGTATAAAATAAAATAAACAATTGTTTATTTATTTGTTTGTATTTGTAATGTCTTTTTTTGTGTGTATCCAACTTACAACGAACGGATATTATTTTTTAATAATAATAACTGGTAAAATTATGATAAATCTTAATTAAAACTGTTAGTTAACGTATTTGGATTTGTAATATTTTTTAATATTGTGTTGAAATTATTTTTTTGTCGTCGTCGATCGAAAAGCTCAAAAATGTTTGAAGGTCTCAGACGTATGGACGGATTTTAAATTTTAATATTTCTTGTCGATCAAAAAATGTCTAAGTCTTAGGCATTTTCACGCTTTCGTAAGGACGGATGTAGACTTGTAATTGTTCTCTTGTGTAATTATTTTTTCGTCATCGATCAAAAAAAAAAAAACGTAAAAATCTCTGAGAGTCTCGCTGATTTTCACACAGACGATTTTGGACTTGTAATATTTTTCAACGTGTCTGGAACTATTTTTCGTCACCGATCAAAAAACGTTAAAATCGCTGAGAGTCTCAGCGATTTCTACGCTTTTTTCGTGCGTACGGTTTTTGGACTCGTAATATTTTATTTCTCGTCGTCGACCGAAAAGCGTTAAAATCGCTGAGAGGCTCAGCGATTTCTACGCTTTTTTCGTACGGACGATTTTTGGACTCGTAATATTTTTCAACGTGTTGAAAACTATTTTTTTCGTGCGTACGGTTTTTGGACTCGTAATATTTTATTTCTCGTCGCCGATCGAAAAGCGTTAAAATCGCTGAGAGGCTCAGCGATTTCTACGCTTTTTTCGTACGGACGATTTTTGGACTTGTAATATTTTATTTCTCGTCGTCGACCGAAAAGCGATAAAATCGCTGAGAGTCTCAGTGATTTCTACGCTTTTTTCGTACGGACGATTTTTGGACTCGTAATATTTTATTTCTCGTCGCCGATCGAAAAGCGTTAAAATCGCTGAGAGGCTCAGCGATTTCTACGCTTTTTTCGTACGGACGATTTTTGGACTTGTAATATTTTATTCCTCGTCCGTAGACGGACGCGAACGCGTAGTAGTACCTAATAGCCTCGCCGCTCGCATGTCATTCAACGACTGTTCGCAGCCACCGACTAATCGGATCTGATGACGCGCGGTCGCCTTGACGCGTTTTCCATCGTAGCACGCGCGCGCCGGCGGTCCGGAGACCGTCGGCGCGCGCGGAACCCGTCGACGACGCGAGCGCCCGGACGGGCGCTAGCGGCGTCGCGCTCGTCGGGTCACTGGAACCATGCCGTCTGCGTACTAGACGCGTCGTGCGACCGCGCGCTCGTAGTCTGCGGAACGTGACGGGGGGTCCGTCTTTACGAATATGCGAGCGACACGGGCGTTCGGAGAACGTCAGCCGTCCGCGCCCGCCGGGCGCCGTGAAGAGACTGACGAGTGCACGGGAGTACGCGCGCCGCGTACCGGTTCCGCCGGCGCGCGACGTCGTCCCCACTTTTTTTTTTGACCGTCGTCGGTACGCGCTTGCGCCGTGTCTCCTCCCTCTCATAATATGTCTGTGGACTTTCTATTTTTTTTTCTCGTCGCCGATCGAAAAGCGTAAAAATCGGTGAGACTTTCAGTGATTTTCACGCTTTTTTCGTGCGTACGGTTTTTGAACTCGTAATATTTTTCAACGTGTCGGGAACTATTTTTCGTCGTCGATCAAAAAGCGTTAAAATCGCTGAGAGGCTCAGCGATTTCTACGCTTTTTTCGTGCGGACGATTTTTGGACTTGTAATATTTTATTTCTCGTCGCCGATCAAAAAGCGTAAAAATCACTGAGAGTCTCGCCGATTTTTACGCTTTTTTCGTGCGTACGGTTTTTGGACTCGTAATATTTTTCAACGTGTTGAAAACTATTTTTTTCGTGCGTACGGTTTTTGGACTCGTAATATTTTATTTCTCGTCGCCGATCGAAAAGCGTTAAAATCGCTGAGAGGCTCAGCGATTTCTACGCTTTTTTCGTACGGACGATTTTTGGACTTGTAATATTTTATTTCTCGTCGTCGACCGAAAAGCGTTAAAATCGCTGAGAGTCTCAGTGATTTCTACGCTTTTTTCATACGGACGATTTTTGGACTCGTAATATTTTATTTCTCGTCGCCGATCGAAAAGCGTTAAAATCGCTGAGAGGCTCAGCGATTTCTACGCTTTTTTCGTACGGACGATTTTTTGGACTCGTAATATTTTTCAACGTGTTGAAAACTATTTTTTTCGTGCGTACGGTTTTTGGACTCGTAATATTTTATTTCTCGTCGCCGATCGAAAAGCGTTAAAATCGCTGAGAGGCTCAGCGATTTCTACGCTTTTTTCGTACGGACGATTTTTGGACTTGTAATATTTTATTTCTCGTCGTCGACCGAAAAGCGTTAAAATCGCTGAGAGTCTCAGTGATTTCTACGCTTTTTTCATACGGACGATTTTTGGACTCGTAATATTTTATTTCTCGTCGCCGATCGAAAAGCGTTAAAATCGCTGAGAGGCTCAGCGATTTCTACGCTTTTTTCGTACGGACGATTTTTGGACTCGTAATATTTTTCAACGTGTTGAAAACTATTTTTTTCGTGCGTACGGTTTTTGGACTCGTAATATTTTATTTCTCGTCGCCGATCGAAAAGCGTTAAAATCGCTGAGAGGCTCAGCGATTTCTACGCTTTTTTCGTACGGACGATTTTTGGACTTGTAATATTTTATTTCTCGTCGTCGACCGAAAAGCGTTAAAATCGCTGAGAGTCTCAGTGATTTCTACGCTTTTTTCATACGGACGATTTTTGTACGACGACGGCAATCGGATAGAAAATAATATGTGATATTCTATATAATATATATTTTCATTTATTCTGTATTGTATTTATTAATAAATATTGTAATACTCTTTAAATGCCTATTGTTTTTCACTATGACAATATTATTTCAAAACCTATACGCATGTTCGCGCAGTATTTGTGAAAGTTATCTAATGAACGCGTTGCGTGTTGGACAAACAAATTAAGCCCTCGGGTTAGTGTTGCTTTAGTTCAAATAAAATTCAAACGACAAAAACAATTTTATATATTGAAATAATATTGAAATTATTTATTGTAATAATTTATATATTTGTACATAATATTACACATTTTACAAACATTACACACAAAATATTATAAAATAATAAAACTCAAAATATGGTACATTACAATTAACATATAATTAAAAATAAGAATTAAATTATTAAAATAACAAAAAAACACAACCATTAAGACTTGATATTATAATAATAAAATATAAAAACATCTAAAAACTTTACTTTAATGAAAAGAACATAAAATATAAACGTGATGGAGACATATAAATAGCGTGATAAAATAAAATTATTTTGCGTTATCAGACCACTGTGTTGTATGGTTCACAAATTAAAAATTGAATAATGCTAGAACTACAATACTTTTATATCAGAAGTATTCAAATTGTTGAAAATGTTTGCATCTGAATATTCAAATTAAAAGAACACGTTAATATAAAATATAAAGTAGAAAAATAGATTGTAAAAAAAAATATTAGTATCAGAAGTATGCGAATTACTAAAAATGTTTGTATTTGAATATTTAAATTAAAAAAACGTTAATATAAAATATAAAGTAGAAAAATAGGTTGCAAAAAAGTAAAAATCAGAAGAAATTTATTAGATCTCCACAATTTAAAAATTTAATAATACTAAAACTACAATACTTTTGTATCAGAAGTATTCGAATTGTTAAAAATGTTTGCATTTGAATATTTAAATTAAAAAAAACACTGTAATCATTATAAAATATAAAGTAGAAAAATAGGTTCCAAAAAAGTAAGAATCAGAAGAAATATATTAAATCTCATACAAAAAAGTATTAACTATTAAAAAACATTTAGTACGTTCACAATACTAATATTTATAAACGAAAATAAATTTTAATATACAATTTAACTACTAAAATAATAACAAATATTGTAATGTATTAAAATAAATAAAAAAAAACAGTATTCATTGAAAAAAATAGGAAAACATAGAAAGTTAGTACAACATCATAAGTATAATATTTATATGTAATAATCTAAATTGATATTACGTTTTATCAAAATCAGTTCAAAATAATCATTTTAAAATGCTAATTCAAATTGATTTTCATTTTACAAAACAATATATGTGTTTGTCATGTAACGAAGTACAATTTTAAAAAAAAAAGAAACATAGTGTACGAATAAATAACGTTTAACACAAAAATATAAATATTATAATAATTGAATTTTATCAAATACTCATTTACAGCAATAAATAATATTTGCAGGTATGTGTTAAATGTTTAAAAAATTACGTTTTTTATAATTTAATAAAACAATAGATTATGACAAAATGTTGGGAAATATATCAAATTAATATTAAAAATTATCATAAAGAAGTTATTAAAAAAAAAAAACTATTATAAATACCGTAGCAAGTTTCATGTACAAAACTGTGAAGCTATTTATATTTCATATAAATCTAATAATTGAAGATACAATGTTTTGAATACTGGAACACCGTGTGTGTCTGTATATATGTTTAGAACTTACTAGAAAAATTAAAATAATTAATATAACATATTAAAAATAATATTTTACTATATTGAAAAATACAACAAACTTGTCTTCGAAAAGATGAATTCAAAAAAAAAATTATTCAGGAATCGGCATCGCACTATCAAATTATACATTGTCGGTAAAGTATAAAATAAATCCATTCATATTAAATTATTTAATCGTTATTATTCTGAAACAAAAAAAACAACTTATTATAGTTTAGATATTTTAGAATAATTAATATGGTTGGTACAAACCAAATATATAATATGAATATACGTTGTATCATGGTGAAAAAGTCAATAAAAAGTGACTTAAAACATAGTTGTTTTCGATAGCAGTATTAATATAAAAATTAGTAATGTGATAAAAATAAAATAAATACAAACAATTTATAATTCACTCATTTTTATTTGGACTATAGCAATCGTCCGAAGACGTGCTTAAATCCGACTGTGTTATTTACAAACATAAAACGCCTTTATATATATATATATAAAACACAAGATATAATTATAAATGTTTATGCGCCTGCGCATATTTTATAATTTATATATATATATATATACGTTTATGTTTTTTTGTGTATATTAACTGTAAATTTTATACATAGAAATATTATTTCAATTCACAATAATACAATTTACTTTATAACGACGGACTAAGTTGTATTTTTATGTAATTATATTATATTTTGTTTATTTATTTATACATTTAATACAATTATTTGACAATAAATTTTATAAGAAAAAAAGCAAGATTTTATATTTCAAAAAAAATGCAACAAATAAACCGTAATGACAAAGATAAAATCACATCAACAATATCGTTCGAAATGTTAAAAACAGCTTCGAACAAAATACAAGACGAATTTGTGTTTGAAAATATAACTGAAAAAAATTACGGGTTTAATTTTAAAAGTTTAAAATATTTTAATGTACAACCAAATCATAAAGAAATATTATACACAGAAATGCATACAGATTTAAAAGTTATTAACAATCATAACGTATCACCGTTATCTACAACAGTACATCAAAACCATTTTGATATTCCAGTAATAAATACTGATCCGGTACCTGCTAATTCTGATATAATTACAGATAATATCGAAGACATCGATCGAGACAATGAAAACACTAAAAGCGTCAACAGTAATGATTCAGAATTTGGTTGCAAAGTAACGATCAACGTCAACGAAGATATCTATGAAAAAAGTCCAGAATTCAAATTTACACCGACAAATAGATCGCATGTGCAGATCAATATACCGATTGATGAAATAAAATTGTTGTGTATTAAATGTTATTTTACAAAATGTGTATGTGAATAATTCGTTGTAGATATTTTATGTTTAAACAGTCTCCGGTAAAATATATTGTAATATCTACATAATCCGTGTCGTCGTTGTTGTTGTTTTAATTTTTTTTTTACATTTCGAGTAAATTGTAGTTATAGTTGTATAACTATTTGTAAAACAATGAAAATATTGATTATTCAGTATAAAATATACGTTTTACATGAAACATTGTGAAACGGTAATAAAACGACATAATCTGCCGTATATCGATCATAATCTAAAACTGTTTTCAATTTGTCATATGTCTGTAACACATATTTTCTATTTAAAAAAAAAAAAATAACAGAGAACAAAAGTTATACCGAATAAACGGTAAACTATTTACCAATTGTTAAAATATTTAATATTTATTTAATTAAAATACATGTTTCACATATGTTTTACGAAAAAAAACATAATATATATATTATACATGTTGTATCTTTGTTTAATATCGATCATTAAATTTTATTATATTATATTATGGGAAAACATTCGTTTATCTACTTTTTTCAATATAAAATGAAATAATATTTAATATTACATAGTAATGTATTATTAGAGTATTGCAAAAATTTTAATAGTCATCATTAACGATTAGCGTGATCGAAAAAAAAAATAACACGTGATCGTTTATTATTGTACTCTCTCTCTCTCTCTCTCTCTCTCTCTCTTTGTATATAATATGTATATATAAGTCGTATTAGTATGTTGTTCACATTCGTATACGGTGTAAAGCGTTGGACTTAACTCCAGATTTTCTATACGTACGGTTTAATTTTTAATATATTTAGTATATTTTACTAACCCAATAACGTTTGTTGGTTTATAAAAAATATATAATAATAATATTTAATTAAAGTAAGATTTTATTTTTATACTTTAGTAATTGTTAATCTCGTTTTATATTTTTTCTATTTTGTATGATTTTCAGATTTTTTATTTACTTACAAACAACGTGTTTGTAATTTAAACTTTCAATGAACGATCGTCCAAAAACACTCGATTGATTACAACCGTCAAAAATGCAAAATATACGCACCAAAAAGTTAAGACCACGTAAAATACAGACAAAAGCGTTGTGGATTTTTTCTTCGAAACAATTATTGACAAAGAATCGGTAATAAACGAAATATTAAATAATAATATTTTCAATTTTTCATTTGATTATGTTTGTTTTAGCGATCTGTTGTTCAACTTCTCTATGAATAGGAGAACTTTTAGCCATTCAATTTTGAATATTGTTACAATTGGAAAAAAATCAAAAACAAATTAAATATATCGGTAATTAATTATGAGTGATTTAAAACCAAATAAGAGTATATAAAAAAAAATAATAATTTAATTATAATATTATTTAATGGTATTTCTTAATTGTAGTTCTTTTTAATTATCTTTTATTATTAATATTTAATATAGATTGCAAACGATATTTTTTTCATGTTTTCCTATGATTTTGTTCATAATAATTAAATATAAATTATGAATTTTATTTTTTTATTAGTAATTATTTTATTTACATATATTTTTTTTATATACTAATTTTTCATATTATGTCAAGAACTTATAATTTTTTTTTTATTTTATAATAACAATAATTAATATACTGTTGCTTTCTGTTAGTTTGCGTTCGTTTAAAATATTAATTTTCATTTCTAACCATATTATCGGTGAACTAATTTCTTATGAATCTCGTTTCTTGATTTTTTTTCAGTCTGTTGGTTATATATCTAAAACAAAATTATATATCTGCTATAAATGTATAATGAATGTTTTTTTATGTAACCGTTATTGTTATGTTTGTAAACAAATTTTTTTTATATGGAAAAGCCCTTATGATTATGTTTCTATAGTTTTTATAAATTTTTTTATTTAATTAATATTTCGATTAGAAATAATATCCAAATATCTATATTTATCTCTCTTAACACTACTGTTTCTGTTTCGTACATAATATTTTTTTTTTATAAACTATTTGTAATTTTTAAGACAATATTATATAAACATTTTATGGTTTTCTCCGACACGGTTGTTTCTATTCTGTACATGATATTTTTTTTTTACTTTTATAAATTATTTTTATTTATCTAACATGTATTTACGATGTAAATTATAAAGTTTTCACGCAAACGACGCATTGCTCTGTCTGTTTCGTAGATAATAATTTTTTTTTATACTGATTTTTTTTTACCTACATTATATTGCCATTTGCAGGCTAAAACTGACACTGTTTATTGTAAAATTATTACAACATTTTATGTGTATAATATGGATTTTAGTGACAAACCGTTTTAAATTATTATTATTAATTGATTTTTGAGTTTTATAATATTTTTTTCTTAAAATCTAAAAGGGTGATGTTATAAATTGTAAATTATTTTATGTTACAATGATTTTAAGTTTCTATAATATATTAAAACGTTTATTTAACTTTTTTTTTCTAAAGCTCTTGTGTTTATTTTAAATAAAAATATTGTTTCAATTATTTTATATTTTAAGTTTTAATTTTGTTAAAAGAAATTTATAGAAATAGATATTATAATAATAAAAAAAATATTGTAATGAAAAATTGTATAAAATATGTATAAAATAAAATAAACAATTGTTTATTTATTTGTTTGTATTTGTAATGTCTTTTTTTGTGTGTATCCAACTTACAACGAACGGATATTATTTTTTAATAATAATAACTGGTAAAATTATGATAAATCTTAATTAAAACTGTTAGTTAACGTATTTGGATTTGTAATATTTTTTAATATTGTGTTGAAATTATTTTTTTGTAGTCGTCGATCGAAAAGCTCAAAAATGTTTGAAGGTCTCAGACGTATGGACGGATTTTAAATTTTAATATTTCTTGTCGATCAAAAAATGTCTAAGTCTTAGGCATTTTCACGCTTTCGTAAGGACGGATGTAGACTTGTAATTGTTCTCTTGTGTAATTATTTTTTCGTCATCGATCAAAAAAAAAAAAACGTAAAAATCTCTGAGAGTCTCGCTGATTTTCACACAGACGATTTTGGACTTGTAATATTTTTCAACGTGTCTGGAACTATTTTTCGTCACCGATCAAAAAACGTTAAAATCGCTGAGAGTCTCAGCGATTTCTACGCTTTTTTCGTGCGTACGGTTTTTGGACTCGTAATATTTTTCAACGTGTTGAAAACTATTTTTTTCGTGCGTACGGTTTTTGGACTCGTAATATTTTATTTCTCGTCGCCGATCGAAAAGCGTTAAAATCGCTGAGAGGCTCAGCGATTTCTACGCTTTTTTCGTACGGACGATTTTTGGACTTGTAATATTTTATTTCTCGTCGTCGACCGAAAAGCGTTAAAATCGCTGAGAGTCTCAGTGATTTCTACGCTTTTTTCATACGGACGATTTTTGGACTCGTAATATTTTATTTCTCGTCGCCGATCGAAAAGCGTTAAAATCGCTGAGAGGCTCAGCGATTTCTACGCTTTTTTCGTACGGACGATTTTTTGGACTCGTAATATTTTTCAACGTGTTGAAAACTATTTTTTTCGTGCGTACGGTTTTTGGACTCGTAATATTTTATTTCTCGTCGCCGATCGAAAAGCGTTAAAATCGCTGAGAGGCTCAGCGATTTCTACGCTTTTTTCGTACGGACGATTTTTGGACTTGTAATATTTTATTCCTCGTCCGTAGACGGACGCGAACGCGTAGTAGTACCTAATAGCCTCGCCGCTCGCATGTCATTCAACGACTGTTCGCAGCCACCGACTAATCGGATCTGATGACGCGCGGTCGCCTTGACGCGTTTTCCATCGTAGCACGCGCGCGCCGGCGGTCCGGAGACCGTCGGCGCGCGCGGAACCCGTCGACGACGCGAGTGCCCGGACGGTCGCTAGCGGCGTCGCGCTCGTCGGGTCACTGGAACCATGCCGTCTGCGTACTAGACGCGTCGTGCGACCGCGCGCTCGTAGTCTGCGGAACGTGACGGGGGTCCGTCTTTACGAATATGCGAGCGACACGGGCGTTCGGAGAACGTCAGCCGTCCGCGCCCGCCGGGCGCCGTGAAGAGACTGACGAGTGGACGGGAGTACGCGCGCCGCGTACCGGTTCCGCCGGCGCGCGACGTCGTCCCCACTTTTTTTTTTGACCGTCGTCGGTACGCGCTTGCGCCGTGTCTCCTCCCTCTCATAATATGTCTGTGGACTTTCTATTTTTTTTTCTCGTCGCCGATCGAAAAGCGTAAAAATCGGTGAGACTTTCAGTGATTTTCACGCTTTTTTCGTGCGTACGGTTTTTGAACTCGTAATATTTTTCAACGTGTCGGGAACTATTTTTCGTCGTCGATCAAAAAGCGTTAAAATCGCTGAGAGGCTCAGCGATTTCTACGCTTTTTTCGTGCGGACGATTTTTGGACTTGTAATATTTTATTTCTCGTCGCCGATCAAAAAGCGTTAAAATCGCTGAGAGGCTCAGCGATTTCTACGCTTTTTTCGTACGGACGATTTTTGGACTTGTAATATTTTATTCCTCGTCCGTAGACGGACGCGAACGCGTAGTAGTACCTAATAGCCTCGCCGCTCGCATGTCATTCAACGACTGTTCGCAGCCACCGACTAATCGGATCTGATGACGCGCGGTCGCCTTGACGCGTTTTCCATCGTAGCACGCGCGCGCCGGCGGTCCGGAGACCGTCGGCGCGCGCGGAACCCGTCGACGACGCGAGCGCCCGGACGGGCGCTAGCGGCGTCGCGCTCGTCGGGTCACTGGAACCATGCCGTCTGCGTACTAGACGCGTCGTGCGACCGCGCGCTCGTAGTCTGCGGAACGTGACGGGGGGTCCGTCTTTACGAATATGCGAGCGACACGGGCGTTCGGAGAACGTCAGCCGTCCGCGCCCGCCGGGCGCCGTGAAGAGACTGACGAGTGCACGGGAGTACGCGCGCCGCGTACCGGTTCCGCCGGCGCGCGACGTCGTCCCCACTTTTTTTTTTGACCGTCGTCGGTACGCGCTTGCGCCGTGTCTCCTCCCTCTCATAATATGTCTGTGGACTTTCTATTTTTTTTTCTCGTCGCCGATCGAAAAGCGTAAAAATCGGTGAGACTTTCAGTGATTTTCACGCTTTTTTCGTGCGTACGGTTTTTGAACTCGTAATATTTTTCAACGTGTCGGGAACTATTTTTCGTCGTCGATCAAAAAGCGTAAAAATCACTGAGAGTCTCGCCGATTTTTACGCTTTTTTCGTGCGTACGGTTTTTGGACTCGTAATATTTTTCAACGTGTTGAAAACTATTTTTTTCGTGCGTACGGTTTTTGGACTCGTAATATTTTATTTCTCGTCGCCGATCGAAAAGCGTTAAAATCGCTGAGAGGCTCAGCGATTTCTACGCTTTTTTCGTACGGACGATTTTTGGACTTGTAATATTTTATTTCTCGTCGTCGACCGAAAAGCGTTAAAATCGCTGAGAGTCTCAGTGATTTCTACGCTTTTTTCATACGGACGATTTTTGGACTCGTAATATTTTATTTCTCGTCGCCGATCGAAAAGCGTTAAAATCGCTGAGAGGCTCAGCGATTTCTACGCTTTTTTCGTACGGACGATTTTTGGACTTGTAATATTTTATTTCTCGTCGTCGACCGAAAAGCGTTAAAATCGCTGAGAGTCTCAGTGATTTCTACGCTTTTTTCATACGGACGATTTTTGGACTCGTAATATTTTATTTCTCGTCGCCGATCGAAAAGCGTTAAAATCGCTGAGAGGCTCAGCGATTTCTACGCTTTTTTCGTACGGACGATTTTTTGGACTCGTAATATTTTTCAACGTGTTGAAAACTATTTTTTTCGTGCGTACGGTTTTTGGACTCGTAATATTTTATTTCTCGTCGCCGATCGAAAAGCGTTAAAATCGCTGAGAGGCTCAGCGATTTCTACGCTTTTTTCGTACGGACGATTTTTGGACTTGTAATATTTTATTCCTCGTCCGTAGACGGACGCGAACGCGTAGTAGTACCTAATAGCCTCGCCGCTCGCATGTCATTCAACGACTGTTCGCAGCCACCGACTAATCGGATCTGATGACGCGCGGTCGCCTTGACGCGTTTTCCATCGTAGCACGCGCGCGCCGGCGGTCCGGAGACCGTCGGCGCGCGCGGAACCCGTCGACGACGCGAGTGCCCGGACGGTCGCTAGCGGCGTCGCGCTCGTCGGGTCACTGGAACCATGCCGTCTGCGTACTAGACGCGTCGTGCGACCGCGCGCTCGTAGTCTGCGGAACGTGACGGGGGTCCGTCTTTACGAATATGCGAGCGACACGGGCGTTCGGAGAACGTCAGCCGTCCGCGCCCGCCGGGCGCCGTGAAGAGACTGACGAGTGGACGGGAGTACGCGCGCCGCGTACCGGTTCCGCCGGCGCGCGACGTCGTCCCCACTTTTTTTTTTGACCGTCGTCGGTACGCGCTTGCGCCGTGTCTCCTCCCTCTCATAATATGTCTGTGGACTTTCTATTTTTTTTTCTCGTCGCCGATCGAAAAGCGTAAAAATCGGTGAGACTTTCAGTGATTTTCACGCTTTTTTCGTGCGTACGGTTTTTGAACTCGTAATATTTTTCAACGTGTCGGGAACTATTTTTCGTCGTCGATCAAAAAGCGTTAAAATCGCTGAGAGGCTCAGCGATTTCTACGCTTTTTTCGTGCGGACGATTTTTGGACTTGTAATATTTTATTTCTCGTCGCCGATCAAAAAGCGTTAAAATCGCTGAGAGGCTCAGCGATTTCTACGCTTTTTTCGTACGGACGATTTTTGGACTTGTAATATTTTATTCCTCGTCCGTAGACGGACGCGAACGCGTAGTAGTACCTAATAGCCTCGCCGCTCGCATGTCATTCAACGACTGTTCGCAGCCACCGACTAATCGGATCTGATGACGCGCGGTCGCCTTGACGCGTTTTCCATCGTAGCACGCGCGCGCCGGCGGTCCGGAGACCGTCGGCGCGCGCGGAACCCGTCGACGACGCGAGTGCCCGGACGGTCGCTAGCGGCGTCGCGCTCGTCGGGTCACTGGAACCATGCCGTCTGCGTACTAGACGCGTCGTGCGACCGCGCGCTCGTAGTCTGCGGAACGTGACGGGGGGTCCGTCTTTACGAATATGCGAGCGACACGGGCGTTCGGAGAACGTCAGCCGTCCGCGCCCGCCGGGCGCCGTGAAGAGACTGACGAGTGCACGGGAGTACGCGCGCCGCGTACCGGTTCCGCCGGCGCGCGACGTCGTCCCCACTTTTTTTTTTGACCGTCGTCGGTACGCGCTTGCGCCGTGTCTCCTCCCTCTCATAATATGTCTGTGGACTTTCTATTTTTTTTTCTCGTCGCCGATCGAAAAGCGTAAAAATCGGTGAGACTTTCAGTGATTTTCACGCTTTTTTCGTGCGTACGGTTTTTGAACTCGTAATATTTTTCAACGTGTCGGGAACTATTTTTCGTCGTCGATCAAAAAGCGTAAAAATCACTGAGAGTCTCGCCGATTTTTACGCTTTTTTCGTGCGTACGGTTTTTGGACTCGTAATATTTTTCAACGTGTTGAAAACTATTTTTTTCGTGCGTACGGTTTTTGGACTCGTAATATTTTATTTCTCGTCGCCGATCGAAAAGCGTTAAAATCGCTGAGAGGCTCAGCGATTTCTACGCTTTTTTCGTACGGACGATTTTTGGACTTGTAATATTTTATTTCTCGTCGTCGACCGAAAAGCGTTAAAATCGCTGAGAGTCTCAGTGATTTCTACGCTTTTTTCATACGGACGATTTTTGGACTCGTAATATTTTATTTCTCGTCGCCGATCGAAAAGCGTTAAAATCGCTGAGAGGCTCAGCGATTTCTACGCTTTTTTCGTACGGACGATTTTTTGGACTCGTAATATTTTTCAACGTGTTGAAAACTATTTTTTTCGTGCGTACGGTTTTTGGACTCGTAATATTTTATTTCTCGTCGCCGATCGAAAAGCGTAAAAATCGCTGAGAGGCTCAGCGATTTCTACGCTTTTTTCGTACGGACGATTTTTGGACTTGTAATATTTTATTTCTCGTCGTCGACCGAAAAGCGTTAAAATCGCTGAGAGTCTCAGTGATTTCTACGCTTTTTTCATACGGACGATTTTTGTACGACGACGGCAATCGGATAGAAAATAATATGTGATATTCTATATAATATATATTTTCATTTATTCTGTATTGTATTTATTAATAAATATTGTAATACTCTTTAAATGCCTATTGTTTTTCACTATGACAATATTATTTCAAAACCTATACGCATGTTCGCGCAGTATTTGTGAAAGTTATCTAATGAACGCGTTGCGTGTTGGACAAACAAATTAAGCCCTCGGGTTAGTGTTGCTTTAGTTCAAATAAAATTCAAACGACAAAAACAATTTTATATATTGAAATAATATTGAAATTATTTATTGTAATAATTTATATATTTGTACATAATATTACACATTTTACAAACATTACACACAAAATATTATAAAATAATAAAACTCAAAATATGGTACATTACAATTAACATATAATTAAAAATAAGAATTAAATTATTAAAATAACAAAAAAACACAACCATTAAGACTTGATATTATAATAATAAAATATAAAAACATCTAAAAACTTTACTTTAATGAAAAGAACATAAAATATAAACGTGATGGAGACATATAAATAGCGTGATAAAATAAAATTATTTTGCGTTATCAGACCACTGTGTTGTATGGTTCACAAATTAAAAATTGAATAATGCTAGAACTACAATACTTTTATATCAGAAGTATTCAAATTGTTGAAAATGTTTGCATCTGAATATTCAAATTAAAAGAACACGTTAATATAAAATATAAAGTAGAAAAATAGATTGTAAAAAAAAATATTAGTATCAGAAGTATGCGAATTACTAAAAATGTTTGTATTTGAATATTTAAATTAAAAAAACGTTAATATAAAATATAAAGTAGAAAAATAGGTTGCAAAAAAGTAAAAATCAGAAGAAATTTATTAGATCTCCACAATTTAAAAATTTAATAATACTAAAACTACAATACTTTTGTATCAGAAGTATTCGAATTGTTAAAAATGTTTGCATTTGAATATTTAAATTAAAAAAAACACTGTAATCATTATAAAATATAAAGTAGAAAAATAGGTTCCAAAAAAGTAAGAATCAGAAGAAATATATTAAATCTCATACAAAAAAGTATTAACTATTAAAAAACATTTAGTACGTTCACAATACTAATATTTATAAACGAAAATAAATTTTAATATACAATTTAACTACTAAAATAATAACAAATATTGTAATGTATTAAAATAAATAAAAAAAAACAGTATTCATTGAAAAAAATAGGAAAACATAGAAAGTTAGTACAACATCATAAGTATAATATTTATATGTAATAATCTAAATTGATATTACGTTTTATCAAAATCAGTTCAAAATAATCATTTTAAAATGCTAATTCAAATTGATTTTCATTTTACAAAACAATATATGTGTTTGTCATGTAACGAAGTACAATTTTAAAAAAAAAAGAAACATAGTGTACGAATAAATAACGTTTAACACAAAAATATAAATATTATAATAATTGAATTTTATCAAATACTCATTTACAGCAATAAATAATATTTGCAGGTATGTGTTAAATGTTTAAAAAATTACGTTTTTTATAATTTAATAAAACAATAGATTATGACAAAATGTTGGGAAATATATCAAATTAATATTAAAAATTATCATAAAGAAGTTATTAAAAAAAAAAAACTATTATAAATACCGTAGCAAGTTTCATGTACAAAACTGTGAAGCTATTTATATTTCATATAAATCTAATAATTGAAGATACAATGTTTTGAATACTGGAACACCGTGTGTGTCTGTATATATGTTTAGAACTTACTAGAAAAATTAAAATAATTAATATAACATATTAAAAATAATATTTTACTATATTGAAAAATACAACAAACTTGTCTTCGAAAAGATGAATTCAAAAAAAAAATTATTCAGGAATCGGCATCGCACTATCAAATTATACATTGTCGGTAAAGTATAAAATAAATCCATTCATATTAAATTATTTAATCGTTATTATTCTGAAACAAAAAAAACAACTTATTATAGTTTAGATATTTTAGAATAATTAATATGGTTGGTACAAACCAAATATATAATATGAATATACGTTGTATCATGGTGAAAAAGTCAATAAAAAGTGACTTAAAACATAGTTGTTTTCGATAGCAGTATTAATATAAAAATTAGTAATGTGATAAAAATAAAATAAATACAAACAATTTATAATTCACTCATTTTTATTTGGACTATAGCAATCGTCCGAAGACGTGCTTAAATCCGACTGTGTTATTTACAAACATAAAACGCCTTTATATATATATATATAAAACACAAGATATAATTATAAATGTTTATGCGCCTGCACATATTTTATAATTTATATATATATATATATACGTTTATGTTTTTTTGTGTATATTAACTGTAAATTTTATACATAGAAATATTATTTCAATTCACAATAATACAATTTACTTTATAACGACGGACTAAGTTGTATTTTTATGTAATTATATTATATTTTGTTTATTTATTTATACATTTAATACAATTATTTGACAATAAATTTTATAAGAAAAAAAGCAAGATTTTATATTTCAAAAAAAATGCAACAAATAAACCGTAATGACAAAGATAAAATCACATCAACAATATCGTTCGAAATGTTAAAAACAGCTTCGAACAAAATACAAGACGAATTTGTGTTTGAAAATATAACTGAAAAAAATTACGGGTTTAATTTTAAAAGTTTAAAATATTTTAATGTACAACCAAATCATAAAGAAATATTATACACAGAAATGCATACAGATTTAAAAGTTATTAACAATCATAACGTATCACCGTTATCTACAACAGTACATCAAAACCATTTTGATATTCCAGTAATAAATACTGATCCGGTACCTGCTAATTCTGATATAATTACAGATAATATCGAAGACATCGATCGAGACAATGAAAACACTAAAAGCGTCAACAGTAATGATTCAGAATTTGGTTGCAAAGTAACGATCAACGTCAACGAAGATATCTATGAAAAAAGTCCAGAATTCAAATTTACACCGACAAATAGATCGCATGTGCAGATCAATATACCGATTGATGAAATAAAATTGTTGTGTATTAAATGTTATTTTACAAAATGTGTATGTGAATAATTCGTTGTAGATATTTTATGTTTAAACAGTCTCCGGTAAAATATATTGTAATATCTACATAATCCGTGTCGTCGTTGTTGTTGTTTTAATTTTTTTTTTACATTTCGAGTAAATTGTAGTTATAGTTGTATAACTATTTGTAAAACAATGAAAATATTGATTATTCAGTATAAAATATACGTTTTACATGAAACATTGTGAAACGGTAATAAAACGACATAATCTGCCGTATATCGATCATAATCTAAAACTGTTTTCAATTTGTCATATGTCTGTAACACATATTTTCTATTTAAAAAAAAAAAAATAACAGAGAACAAAAGTTATACCGAATAAACGGTAAACTATTTACCAATTGTTAAAATATTTAATATTTATTTAATTAAAATACATGTTTCACATATGTTTTACGAAAAAAAACATAATATATATATTATACATGTTGTATCTTTGTTTAATATCGATCATTAAATTTTATTATATTATATTATGGGAAAACATTCGTTTATCTACTTTTTTCAATATAAAATGAAATAATATTTAATATTACATAGTAATGTATTATTAGAGTATTGCAAAAATTTTAATAGTCATCATTAACGATTAGCGTGATCGAAAAAAAAAATAACACGTGATCGTTTATTATTGTACTCTCTCTCTCTCTCTCTCTCTCTCTCTCTTTGTATATAATATGTATATATAAGTCGTATTAGTATGTTGTTCACATTCGTATACGGTGTAAAGCGTTGGACTTAACTCCAGATTTTCTATACGTACGGTTTAATTTTTAATATATTTAGTATATTTTACTAACCCAATAACGTTTGTTGGTTTATAAAAAATATATAATAATAATATTTAATTAAAGTAAGATTTTATTTTTATACTTTAGTAATTGTTAATCTCGTTTTATATTTTTTCTATTTTGTATGATTTTCAGATTTTTTATTTACTTACAAACAACGTGTTTGTAATTTAAACTTTCAATGAACGATCGTCCAAAAACACTCGATTGATTACAACCGTCAAAAATGCAAAATATACGCACCAAAAAGTTAAGACCACGTAAAATACAGACAAAAGCGTTGTGGATTTTTTCTTCGAAACAATTATTGACAAAGAATCGGTAATAAACGAAATATTAAATAATAATATTTTCAATTTTTCATTTGATTATGTTTGTTTTAGCGATCTGTTGTTCAACTTCTCTATGAATAGGAGAACTTTTAGCCATTCAATTTTGAATATTGTTACAATTGGAAAAAAATCAAAAACAAATTAAATATATCGGTAATTAATTATGAGTGATTTAAAACCAAATAAGAGTATATAAAAAAAAATAATAATTTAATTATAATATTATTTAATGGTATTTCTTAATTGTAGTTCTTTTTAATTATCTTTTATTATTAATATTTAATATAGATTGCAAACGATATTTTTTTCATGTTTTCCTATGATTTTGTTCATAATAATTAAATATAAATTATGAATTTTATTTTTTTATTAGTAATTATTTTATTTACATATATTTTTTTTATATACTAATTTTTCATATTATGTCAAGAACTTATAATTTTTTTTTTATTTTATAATAACAATAATTAATATACTGTTGCTTTCTGTTAGTTTGCGTTCGTTTAAAATATTAATTTTCATTTCTAACCATATTATCGGTGAACTAATTTCTTATGAATCTCGTTTCTTGATTTTTTTTCAGTCTGTTGGTTATATATCTAAAACAAAATTATATATCTGCTATAAATGTATAATGAATGTTTTTTTATGTAACCGTTATTGTTATGTTTGTAAACAAATTTTTTTTATATGGAAAAGCCCTTATGATTATGTTTCTATAGTTTTTATAAATTTTTTTATTTAATTAATATTTCGATTAGAAATAATATCCAAATATCTATATTTATCTCTCTTAACACTACTGTTTCTGTTTCGTACATAATATTTTTTTTTTATAAACTATTTGTAATTTTTAAGACAATATTATATAAACATTTTATGGTTTTCTCCGACACGGTTGTTTCTATTCTGTACATGATATTTTTTTTTTACTTTTATAAATTATTTTTATTTATCTAACATGTATTTACGATGTAAATTATAAAGTTTTCACGCAAACGACGCATTGCTCTGTCTGTTTCGTAGATAATAATTTTTTTTTATACTGATTTTTTTTTACCTACATTATATTGCCATTTGCAGGCTAAAACTGACACTGTTTATTGTAAAATTATTACAACATTTTATGTGTATAATATGGATTTTAGTGACAAACCGTTTTAAATTATTATTATTAATTGATTTTTGAGTTTTATAATATTTTTTTCTTAAAATCTAAAAGGGTGATGTTATAAATTGTAAATTATTTTATGTTACAATGATTTTAAGTTTCTATAATATATTAAAACGTTTATTTAACTTTTTTTTTCTAAAGCTCTTGTGTTTATTTTAAATAAAAATATTGTTTCAATTATTTTATATTTTAAGTTTTAATTTTGTTAAAAGAAATTTATAGAAATAGATATTATAATAATAAAAAAAATATTGTAATGAAAAATTGTATAAAATATGTATAAAATAAAATAAACAATTGTTTATTTATTTGTTTGTATTTGTAATGTCTTTTTTTGTGTGTATCCAACTTACAACGAACGGATATTATTTTTTAATAATAATAACTGGTAAAATTATGATAAATCTTAATTAAAACTGTTAGTTAACGTATTTGGATTTGTAATATTTTTTAATATTGTGTTGAAATTATTTTTTTGTCGTCGTCGATCGAAAAGCTCAAAAATGTTTGAAGGTCTCAGACGTATGGACGGATTTTAAATTTTAATATTTCTTGTCGATCAAAAAATGTCTAAGTCTTAGGCATTTTCACGCTTTCGTAAGGACGGATGTAGACTTGTAATTGTTCTCTTGTGTAATTATTTTTTCGTCATCGATCAAAAAAAAAAAAACGTAAAAATCTCTGAGAGTCTCGCTGATTTTCACACAGACGATTTTGGACTTGTAATATTTTTCAACGTGTCTGGAACTATTTTTCGTCACCGATCAAAAAACGTTAAAATCGCTGAGAGTCTCAGCGATTTCTACGCTTTTTTCGTGCGTACGGTTTTTGGACTCGTAATATTTTATTTCTCGTCGTCGACCGAAAAGCGTTAAAATCGCTGAGAGGCTCAGCGATTTCTACGCTTTTTTCGTACGGACGATTTTTGGACTCGTAATATTTTTCAACGTGTTGAAAACTATTTTTTTCGTGCGTACGGTTTTTGGACTCGTAATATTTTATTTCTCGTCGCCGATCGAAAAGCGTTAAAATCGCTGAGAGGCTCAGCGATTTCTACGCTTTTTTCGTACGGACGATTTTTGGACTTGTAATATTTTATTTCTCGTCGTCGACCGAAAAGCGATAAAATCGCTGAGAGTCTCAGTGATTTCTACGCTTTTTTCGTACGGACGATTTTTGGACTCGTAATATTTTATTTCTCGTCGCCGATCGAAAAGCGTTAAAATCGCTGAGAGGCTCAGCGATTTCTACGCTTTTTTCGTACGGACGATTTTTTGGACTCGTAATATTTTTCAACGTGTTGAAAACTATTTTTTTCGTGCGTACGGTTTTTGGACTCGTAATATTTTATTTCTCGTCGCCGATCGAAAAGCGTTAAAATCGCTGAGAGGCTCAGCGATTTCTACGCTTTTTTCGTACGGACGATTTTTGGACTTGTAATATTTTATTCCTCGTCCGTAGACGGACGCGAACGCGTAGTAGTACCTAATAGCCTCGCCGCTCGCATGTCATTCAACGACTGTTCGCAGCCACCGACTAATCGGATCTGATGACGCGCGGTCGCCTTGACGCGTTTTCCATCGTAGCACGCGCGCGCCGGCGGTCCGGAGACCGTCGGCGCGCGCGGAACCCGTCGACGACGCGAGTGCCCGGACGGTCGCTAGCGGCGTCGCGCTCGTCGGGTCACTGGAACCATGCCGTCTGCGTACTAGACGCGTCGTGCGACCGCGCGCTCGTAGTCTGCGGAACGTGACGGGGGGTCCGTCTTTACGAATATGCGAGCGACACGGGCGTTCGGAGAACGTCAGCCGTCCGCGCCCGCCGGGCGCCGTGAAGGGACTGACGAGTGGACGGGAGTACGCGCGCCGCGTACCAGTTCCGCCGGTGCGCGACGTCGTCCCCACTTTTTTTTTTGACCGTCGTCGGTACGCGCTTGCGCCGTGTCTCCTCCCTCTCATAATATGTCTGTGGACTTTCTATTTTTTTTTCTCGTCGCCGATCGAAAAGCGTAAAAATCGGTGAGACTTTCAGTGATTTTCACGCTTTTTTCGTGCGTACGGTTTTTGAACTCGTAATATTTTTCAACGTGTCGGGAACTATTTTTCGTCGTCGATCAAAAAGCGTTAAAATCGCTGAGAGGCTCAGCGATTTCTACGCTTTTTTCGTGCGGACGATTTTTGGACTTGTAATATTTTATTTCTCGTCACCGATCAAAAAGCGTAAAAATCGCTGAGAGGCTCAGCGATTTCTACGCTTTTTTCGTACGGACGATTTTTTGGACTCGTAATATTTTTCAACGTGTTGAAAACTATTTTTTTCGTGCGTACGGTTTTTGGACTCGTAATATTTTATTTCTCGTCGCCGATCGAAAAGCGTTAAAATCGCTGAGAGGCTCAGCGATTTCTACGCTTTTTTCGTACGGACGATTTTTGGACTTGTAATATTTTATTTCTCGTCGTCGACCGAAAAGCGTTAAAATCGCTGAGAGGCTCAGCGATTTCTACGCTTTTTTCGTGCGGACGATTTTTGGACTCGTAATATTTTATTTCTCGTCGCCGATCGAAAAGCGTTAAAATCGCTGAGAGGCTCAGCGATTTCTACGCTTTTTTCGTACGGACGATTTTTGGACTTGTAATATTTTATTTCTCGTCGCCGATCGAAAAGCGTTAAAATCGCTGAGAGGCTCAGCGATTTCTACGCTTTTTTCGTACGGACGATTTTTTGGACTCGTAATATTTTTCAACGTGTTGAAAACTATTTTTTTCGTGCGTACGGTTTTTGGACTCGTAATATTTTATTTCTCGTCGCCGATCGAAAAGCGTTAAAATCGCTGAGAGGCTCAGCGATTTCTACGCTTTTTTCGTACGGACGATTTTTGGACTTGTAATATTTTATTCCTCGTCCGTAGACGGACGCGAAAGCGTAGTAGTACCTAATAGCCTCGCCGCTCGCATGTCATTCAACGACTGTTCGCAGCCACCGACTAATCGGATGTGATGACGCGCGGTCGCCTTGACGCGTTTTCCATCGTAGCACGCGCGCGCCGGCGGTCCGGAGACCGTCGGCGCGCGCGGAACCCGTCGACGACGCGAGCGCCCGGACGGGCGCTAGCGGCGTCGCGCTCGTCGGGTCACTGGAACCATGCCGTCTGCGTACTAGACGCGTCGTGCGACCGCGCGCTCGTAGTCTGCGGAACGTGACGGGGGGTCCGTCTTTACGAATATGCGAGCGACACGGGCGTTCGGAGAACGTCAGCCGTCCGCGCCCGCCGGGCGCCGTGAAGAGACTGACGAGTGCACGGGAGTACGCGCGCCGCGTACCGGTTCCGCCGGCGCGCGACGTCGTCCCCACTTTTTTTTTTGACCGTCGTCGGTACGCGCTTGCGCCGTGTCTCCTCCCTCTCATAATATGTCTGTGGACTTTCTATTTTTTTTTCTCGTCGCCGATCGAAAAGCGTAAAAATCGGTGAGACTTTCAGTGATTTTCACGCTTTTTTCGTGCGTACGGTTTTTGAACTCGTAATATTTTTCAACGTGTCGGGAACTATTTTTCGTCGTCGATCAAAAAGCGTTAAAATCGCTGAGAGGCTCAGCGATTTCTACGCTTTTTTCGTGCGGACGATTTTTGGACTTGTAATATTTTATTTCTCGTCGCCGATCAAAAAGCGTAAAAATCACTGAGAGTCTCGCCGATTTTTACGCTTTTTTCGTACGGACGATTTTTGGACTCGTAATATTTTTCAACGTGTTGAAAACTATTTTTTTCGTGCGTACGGTTTTTGGACTCGTAATATTTTATTTCTCGTCGCCGATCGAAAAGCGTTAAAATCGCTGAGAGGCTCAGCGATTTCTACGCTTTTTTCGTACGGACGATTTTTGGACTTGTAATATTTTATTTCTCGTCGTCGACCGAAAAGCGTTTTAATCGCTGAGAGTCTCAGTGATTTCTACGCTTTTTTCATACGGACGATTTTTGGACTCGTAATATTTTATTTCTCGTCGCCGATCGAAAAGCGTTAAAATCGCTGAGAGGCTCAGCGATTTCTACGCTTTTTTCGTACGGACGATTTTTTGGACTCGTAATATTTTTCAACGTGTTGAAAACTATTTTTTTCGTGCGTACGGTTTTTGGACTCGTAATATTTTATTTCTCGTCGCCGATCGAAAAGCGTTAAAATCGCTGAGAGGCTCAGCGATTTCTACGCTTTTTTCGTACGGACGATTTTTGGACTTGTAATATTTTATTCCTCGTCCGTAGACGGACGCGAACGCGTAGTAGTACCTAATAGCCTCGCCGCTCGCATGTCATTCAACGACTGTTCGCAGCCACCGACTAATCGGATGTGATGACGCGCGGTCGCCTTGACGCGTTTTCCATCGTAGCACGCGCGCGCCGGCGGTCCGGAGACCGTCGGCGCGCGCGGAACCCGTCGACGACGCGAGCGCCCGGACGGGCGCTAGCGGCGTCGCGCTCGTCGGGTCACTGGAACCATGCCGTCTGCGTACTAGACGCGTCGTGCGACCGCGCGCTCGTAGTCTGCGGAACGTGACGGGGGGTCCGTCTTTACGAATATGCGAGCGACACGGGCGTTCGGAGAACGTCAGCCGTCCGCGCCCGCCGGGCGCCGTGAAGAGACTGACGAGTGGACGGGAGTACGCGCGCCGCGTACCGGTTCCGCCGGCGCGCGACGTCGTCCCCACTTTTTTTTTTGACCGTCGTCGGTACGCGCTTGCGCCGTGTCTCCTCCCTCTCATAATATGTCTGTGGACTTTCTATTTTTTTTTCTCGTCGCCGATCGAAAAGCGTAAAAATCGGTGAGACTTTCAGTGATTTTCACGCTTTTTTCGTGCGTACGGTTTTTGAACTCGTAATATTTTTCAACGTGTCGGGAACTATTTTTCGTCGTCGATCAAAAAGCGTTAAAATCGCTGAGAGTCTCAGTGATTTCTACGCTTTTTTCATACGGACGATTTTTGGACTCGTAATATTTTATTTCTCGTCGCCGATCGAAAAGCGTTAAAATCGCTGAGAGGCTCAGCGATTTCTACGCTTTTTTCGTACGGACGATTTTTTGGACTCGTAATATTTTATTTCTCGTCGCCGATCGAAAAGCGTTAAAATCGCTGAGAGGCTCAGCGATTTCTACGCTTTTTTCGTACGGACGATTTTTTGGACTCGTAATATTTTTCAACGTGTTGAAAACTATTTTTTTCGTGCGTACGGTTTTTGGACTCGTAATATTTTATTTCTCGTCGCCGATCGAAAAGCGTTAAAATCGCTGAGAGGCTCAGCGATTTCTACGCTTTTTTCGTACGGACGATTTTTGGACTTGTAATATTTTATTCCTCGTCCGTAGACGGACGCGAACGCGTAGTAGTACCTAATAGCCTCGCCGCTCGCATGTCATTCAACGACTGTTCGCAGCCACCGACTAATCGGATGTGATGACGCGCGGTCGCCTTGACGCGTTTTCCATCGTAGCACGCGCGCGCCGGCGGTCCGGAGACCGTCGGCGCGCGCGGAACCCGTCGACGACGCGAGCGCCCGGACGGGCGCTAGCGGCGTCGCGCTCGTCGGGTCACTGGAACCATGCCGTCTGCGGACTAGACGCGTCGTGCGACCGCGCGCTCGTAGTCTGCGGAACGTGACGGGGGGTCCGTCTTTACGAATATGCGAGCGACACGGGCGTTCGGAGAACGTCAGCCGTCCGCGCCCGCCGGGCGCCGTGAAGAGACTGACGAGTGGACGGGAGTACGCGCGCCGCGTACCGGTTCCGCCGGTGCGCGACGTCGTCCCCACTTTTTTTTTTGACCGTCGTCGGTACGCGCTTGCGCCGTGTCTCCTCCCTCTCATAATATGTCTGTGGACTTTCTATTTTTTTTTCTCGTCGCCGATCGAAAAGCGTAAAAATCGGTGAGACTTTCAGTGATTTTCACGCTTTTTTCGTGCGTACGGTTTTTGAACTCGTAATATTTTTCAACGTGTCGGGAACTATTTTTCGTCGTCGATCAAAAAGCGTTAAAATCGCTGAGAGGCTCAGCGATTTCTACGCTTTTTTCGTGCGGACGATTTTTGGACTTGTAATATTTTATTTCTCGTCATCGATCAAAAAGCGTAAAAATCGCTGAGAGGCTCAGCGATTTCTACGCTTTTTTCGTACGGACGATTTTTTGGACTCGTAATATTTTTCAACGTGTTGAAAACTATTTTTTTCGTGCGTACGGTTTTTGGACTCGTAATATTTTATTTCTCGTCGCCGATCGAAAAGCGTTAAAATCGCTGAGAGGCTCAGCGATTTCTACGCTTTTTTCGTACGGACGATTTTTGGACTTGTAATATTTTATTTCTCGTCGTCGACCGAAAAGCGTTAAAATCGCTGAGAGGCTCAGCGATTTCTACGCTTTTTTCGTGCGGACGATTTTTGGACTCGTAATATTTTATTTCTCGTCGCCGATCGAAAAGCGTTAAAATCGCTGAGAGGCTCAGCGATTTCTACGCTTTTTTCGTACGGACGATTTTTTGGACTCGTAATATTTTTCAACGTGTTGAAAACTATTTTTTTCGTGCGTACGGTTTTTGGACTCGTAATATTTTATTTCTCGTCGCCGATCGAAAAGCGTTAAAATCGCTGAGAGGCTCAGCGATTTCTACGCTTTTTTCGTACGGACGATTTTTGGACTTGTAATATTTTATTCCTCGTCCGTAGACGGACGCGAACGCGTAGTAGTACCTAATAGCCTCGCCGCTCGCATGTCATTCAACGACTGTTCGCAGCCACCGACTAATCGGATGTGATGACGCGCGGTCGCCTTGACGCGTTTTCCATCGTAGCACGCGCGCGCCGGCGGTCCGGAGACCGTCGGCGCGCGCGGAACCCGTCGACGACGCGAGCGCCCGGACGGGCGCTAGCGGCGTCGCGCTCGTCGGGTCACTGGAACCATGCCGTCTGCGTACTAGACGCGTCGTGCGACCGCGCGCTCGTAGTCTGCGGAACGTGACGGGGGGTCCGTCTTTACGAATATGCGAGCGACACGGGCGTTCGGAGAACGTCAGCCGTCCGCGCCCGCCGGGCGCCGTGAAGAGACTGACGAGTGGACGGGAGTACGCGCGCCGCGTACCGGTTCCGCCGGCGCGCGACGTCGTCCCCACTTTTTTTTTTGACCGTCGTCGGTACGCGCTTGCGCCGTGTCTCCTCCCTCTCATAATATGTCTGTGGACTTTCTATTTTTTTTTCTCGTCGCCGATCGAAAAGCGTAAAAATCGGTGAGACTTTCAGTGATTTTCACGCTTTTTTCGTGCGTACGGTTTTTGAACTCGTAATATTTTTCAACGTGTCGGGAACTATTTTTCGTCGTCGATCAAAAAGCGTTAAAATCGCTGAGAGGCTCAGCGATTTCTACGCTTTTTTCGTGCGGACGATTTTTGGACTTGTAATATTTTATTTCTCGTCGCCGATCAAAAAGCGTAAAAATCACTGAGAGTCTCGCCGATTTTTACGCTTTTTTCGTACGGACGATTTTTGGACTCGTAATATTTTTCAACGTGTTGAAAACTATTTTTTTCGTGCGTACGGTTTTTGGACTCGTAATATTTTATTTCTCGTCGCCGATCGAAAAGCGTTAAAATCGCTGAGAGGCTCAGCGATTTCTACGCTTTTTTCGTACGGACGATTTTTGGACTTGTAATATTTTATTTCTCGTCGTCGACCGAAAAGCGTTTTAATCGCTGAGAGTCTCAGTGATTTCTACGCTTTTTTCATACGGACGATTTTTGGACTCGTAATATTTTATTTCTCGTCGCCGATCGAAAAGCGTTAAAATCGCTGAGAGGCTCAGCGATTTCTACGCTTTTTTCGTACGGACGATTTTTGGACTTGTTATATTTTATTTCTCGTCGCCGATCGAAAAGCGTTAAAATCGCTGAGAGGCTCAGCGATTTCTACGCTTTTTTCGTACGGACGATTTTTTGGACTCGTAATATTTTTCAACGTGTTGAAAACTATTTTTTTCGTGCGTACGGTTTTTGGACTCGTAATATTTTATTTCTCGTCGCCGATCGAAAAGCGTTAAAATCGCTGAGAGGCTCAGCGATTTCTACGCTTTTTTCGTACGGACGATTTTTGGACTTGTAATATTTTATTCCTCGTCCGTAGACGGACGCGAACGCGTAGTAGTACCTAATAGCCTCGCCGCTCGCATGTCATTCAACGACTGTTCGCAGCCACCGACTAATCGGATGTGATGACGCGCGGTCGCCTTGACGCGTTTTCCATCGTAGCACGCGCGCGCCGGCGGTCCGGAGACCGTCGGCGCGCGCGGAACCCGTCGACGACGCGAGCGCCCGGACGGGCGCTAGCGGCGTCGCGCTCGTCGGGTCACTGGAACCATGCCGTCTGCGTACTAGACGCGTCGTGCGACCGCGCGCTCGTAGTCTGCGGAACGTGACGGGGGGTCCGTCTTTACGAATATGCGAGCGACACGGGCGTTCGGAGAACGTCAGCCGTCCGCGCCCGCCGGGCGCCGTGAAGAGACTGACGAGTGGACGGGAGTACGCGCGCCGCGTACCGGTTCCGCCGGCGCGCGACGTCGTCCCCACTTTTTTTTTTGACCGTCGTCGGTACGCGCTTGCGCCGTGTCTCCTCCCTCTCATAATATGTCTGTGGACTTTCTATTTTTTTTTCTCGTCGCCGATCGAAAAGCGTAAAAATCGGTGAGACTTTCAGTGATTTTCACGCTTTTTTCGTGCGTACGGTTTTTGAACTCGTAATATTTTTCAACGTGTCGGGAACTATTTTTCGTCGTCGATCAAAAAGCGTTAAAATCGCTGAGAGGCTCAGCGATTTCTACGCTTTTTTCGTGCGGACGATTTTTGGACTTGTAATATTTTATTTCTCGTCGCCGATCAAAAAGCGTAAAAATCACTGAGAGTCTCGCCGATTTTTACGCTTTTTTCGTACGGACGATTTTTGGACTCGTAATATTTTTCAACGTGTTGAAAACTATTTTTTTCGTGCGTACGGTTTTTGGACTCGTAATATTTTATTTCTCGTCGCCGATCGAAAAGCGTTAAAATCGCTGAGAGGCTCAGCGATTTCTACGCTTTTTTCGTACGGACGATTTTTGGACTTGTAATATTTTATTTCTCGTCGTCGACCGAAAAGCGTTTTAATCGCTGAGAGTCTCAGTGATTTCTACGCTTTTTTCATACGGACGATTTTTGGACTCGTAATATTTTATTTCTCGTCGCCGATCGAAAAGCGTTAAAATCGCTGAGAGGCTCAGCGATTTCTACGCTTTTTTCGTACGGACGATTTTTTGGACTCGTAATATTTTTCAACGTGTTGAAAACTATTTTTTTCGTGCGTACGGTTTTTGGACTCGTAATATTTTATTTCTCGTCGCCGACCGAAAAGCGTTAAAATCGCTGAGAGTCTCAGTGATTTCTACGCTTTTTTCATACGGACGATTTTTGGACTCGTAATATTTTATTTCTCGTCGCCGATCGAAAAGCGTTAAAATCGCTGAGAGGCTCAGCGATTTCTACGCTTTTTTCGTACGGACGATTTTTGGACTTGTAATATTTTATTCCTCGTCCGTAGACGGACGCGAACGCGTAGTAGTACCTAATAGCCTCGCCGCTCGCATGTCATTCAACGACTGTTCGCAGCCACCGACTAATCGGATCTGATGACGCGCGGTCGCCTTGACGCGTTTTCCATCGTAGCACGCGCGCGCCGGCGGTCCGGAGACCGTCGGCGCGCGCGGAACCCGTCGACGACGCGAGCGCCCGGACGGGCGCTAGCGGCGTCGCGCTCGTCGGGTCACTGGAACCATGCCGTCTGCGTACTAGACGCGTCGTGCGACCGCGCGCTCGTAGTCTGCGGAACGTGACGGGGGGTCCGTGTTTACGAATATGCGAGCGACACGGGCGTTCGGAGAACGTCAGCCGTCCGCGCCCGCCGGGCGCCGTGAAGAGACTGACGAGTGGACGGGAGTACGCGCGCCGCGTACCGGTTCCGCCGGTGCGCGACGTCGTCCCCACTTTTTTTTTTGACCGTCGTCGGTACGCGCTTGCGCCGTGTCTCCTCCCTCTCATAATATGTCTGTGGACTTTCTATTTTTTTTTCTCGTCGCCGATCGAAAAGCGTAAAAATCGGTGAGACTTTCAGTGATTTTCACGCTTTTTTCGTGCGTACGGTTTTTGAACTCGTAATATTTTTCAACGTGTCGGGAACTATTTTTCGTCGTCGATCAAAAAGCGTTAAAATCGCTGAGAGGCTCAGCGATTTCTACGCTTTTTTCGTGCGGACGATTTTTGGACTTGTAATATTTTATTTCTCGTCACCGATCAAAAAGCGTAAAAATCGCTGAGAGTCTCAGTGATTTCTACGCTTTTTTCATACGGACGATTTTTGGACTCGTAATATTTTATTTCTCGTCGCCGATCGAAAAGCGTTAAAATCGCTGAGAGGCTCAGCGATTTCTACGCTTTTTTCGTACGGACGATTTTTGGACTTGTAATATTTTATTTCTCGTCGCCGATCGAAAAGCGTTAAAATCGCTGAGAGGCTCAGCGATTTCTACGCTTTTTTCGTACGGACGATTTTTTGGACTCGTAATATTTTTCAACGTGTTGAAAACTATTTTTTTCGTGCGTACGGTTTTTGGACTCGTAATATTTTATTTCTCGTCGCCGATCGAAAAGCGTTAAAATCGCTGAGAGGCTCAGCGATTTCTACGCTTTTTTCGTACGGACGATTTTTGGACTTGTAATATTTTATTCCTCGTCCGTAGACGGACGCGAACGCGTAGTAGTACCTAATAGCCTCGCCGCTCGCATGTCATTCAACGACTGTTCGCAGCCACCGACTAATCGGATGTGATGACGCGCGGTCGCCTTGACGCGTTTTCCATCGTAGCACGCGCGCGCCGGCGGTCCGGAGACCGTCGGCGCGCGCGGAACCCGTCGACGACGCGAGCGCCCGGACGGGCGCTAGCGGCGTCGCGCTCGTCGGGTCACTGGAACCATGCCGTCTGCGTACTAGACGCGTCGTGCGACCGCGCGCTCGTAGTCTGCGGAACGTGACGGGGGGTCCGTCTTTACGAATATGCGAGCGACACGGGCGTTCGGAGAACGTCAGCCGTCCGCGCCCGCCGGGCGCCGTGAAGAGACTGACGAGTGGACGGGAGTACGCGCGCCGCGTACCGGTTCCGCCGGCGCGCGACGTCGTCCCCACTTTTTTTTTTGACCGTCGTCGGTACGCGCTTGCGCCGTGTCTCCTCCCTCTCATAATATGTCTGTGGACTTTCTATTTTTTTTTCTCGTCGCCGATCGAAAAGCGTAAAAATCGGTGAGACTTTCAGTGATTTTCACGCTTTTTTCGTGCGTACGGTTTTTGAACTCGTAATATTTTTCAACGTGTCGGGAACTATTTTTCGTCGTCGATCAAAAAGCGTTAAAATCGCTGAGAGGCTCAGCGATTTCTACGCTTTTTTCGTGCGGACGATTTTTGGACTTGTAATATTTTATTTCTCGTCGCCGATCAAAAAGCGTAAAAATCACTGAGAGTCTCGCCGATTTTTACGCTTTTTTCGTACGGACGATTTTTGGACTCGTAATATTTTTCAACGTGTTGAAAACTATTTTTTTCGTGCGTACGGTTTTTGGACTCGTAATATTTTATTTCTCGTCGCCGATCGAAAAGCGTTAAAATCGCTGAGAGGCTCAGCGATTTCTACGCTTTTTTCGTACGGACGATTTTTGGACTTGTAATATTTTATTTCTCGTCGTCGACCGAAAAGCGTTTTAATCGCTGAGAGTCTCAGTGATTTCTACGCTTTTTTCATACGGACGATTTTTGGACTCGTAATATTTTATTTCTCGTCGCCGATCGAAAAGCGTTAAAATCGCTGAGAGGCTCAGCGATTTCTACGCTTTTTTCGTACGGACGATTTTTTGGACTCGTAATATTTTTCAACGTGTTGAAAACTATTTTTTTCGTGCGTACGGTTTTTGGACTCGTAATATTTTATTTCTCGTCGCCGACCGAAAAGCGTTAAAATCGCTGAGAGTCTCAGTGATTTCTACGCTTTTTTCATACGGACGATTTTTGGACTCGTAATATTTTATTTCTCGTCGCCGATCGAAAAGCGTTAAAATCGCTGAGAGGCTCAGCGATTTCTACGCTTTTTTCGTACGGACGATTTTTGGACTTGTAATATTTTATTCCTCGTCCGTAGACGGACGCGAACGCGTAGTAGTACCTAATAGCCTCGCCGCTCGCATGTCATTCAACGACTGTTCGCAGCCACCGACTAATCGGATCTGATGACGCGCGGTCGCCTTGACGCGTTTTCCATCGTAGCACGCGCGCGCCGGCGGTCCGGAGACCGTCGGCGCGCGCGGAACCCGTCGACGACGCGAGCGCCCGGACGGGCGCTAGCGGCGTCGCGCTCGTCGGGTCACTGGAACCATGCCGTCTGCGTACTAGACGCGTCGTGCGACCGCGCGCTCGTAGTCTGCGGAACGTGACGGGGGGTCCGTGTTTACGAATATGCGAGCGACACGGGCGTTCGGAGAACGTCAGCCGTCCGCGCCCGCCGGGCGCCGTGAAGAGACTGACGAGTGGACGGGAGTACGCGCGCCGCGTACCGGTTCCGCCGGTGCGCGACGTCGTCCCCACTTTTTTTTTTGACCGTCGTCGGTACGCGCTTGCGCCGTGTCTCCTCCCTCTCATAATATGTCTGTGGACTTTCTATTTTTTTTTCTCGTCGCCGATCGAAAAGCGTAAAAATCGGTGAGACTTTCAGTGATTTTCACGCTTTTTTCGTGCGTACGGTTTTTGAACTCGTAATATTTTTCAACGTGTCGGGAACTATTTTTCGTCGTCGATCAAAAAGCGTTAAAATCGCTGAGAGGCTCAGCGATTTCTACGCTTTTTTCGTGCGGACGATTTTTGGACTTGTAATATTTTATTTCTCGTCACCGATCAAAAAGCGTAAAAATCGCTGAGAGGCTCAGCGATTTCTACGCTTTTTTCGTACGGACGATTTTTTGGACTCGTAATATTTTTCAACGTGTTGAAAACTATTTTTTTCGTGCGTACGGTTTTTGGACTCGTAATATTTTATTTCTCGTCGCCGATCGAAAAGCGTTAAAATCGCTGAGAGGCTCAGCGATTTCTACGCTTTTTTCGTACGGACGATTTTTGGACTTGTAATATTTTATTTCTCGTCGTCGACCGAAAAGCGTTAAAATCGCTGAGAGTCTCAGTGATTTCTACGCTTTTTTCATACGGACGATTTTTGGACTCGTAATATTTTATTTCTCGTCGCCGATCGAAAAGCGTTAAAATCGCTGAGAGGCTCAGCGATTTCTACGCTTTTTTCGTACGGACGATTTTTGGACTTGTAATATTTTATTTCTCGTCGTCGACCGAAAAGCGTTTTAATCGCTGAGAGTCTCAGTGATTTCTACGCTTTTTTCATACGGACGATTTTTGGACTCGTAATATTTTATTTCTCGTCGCCGATCGAAAAGCGTTAAAATCGCTGAGAGGCTCAGCGATTTCTACGCTTTTTTCGTACGGACGATTTTTGGACTTGTAATATTTTATTTCTCGTCGCCGATCGAAAAGCGTTAAAATCGCTGAGAGGCTCAGCGATTTCTACGCTTTTTTCGTACGGACGATTTTTTGGACTCGTAATATTTTTCAACGTGTTGAAAACTATTTTTTTCGTGCGTACGGTTTTTGGACTCGTAATATTTTATTTCTCGTCGCCGATCGAAAAGCGTTAAAATCGCTGAGAGGCTCAGCGATTTCTACGCTTTTTTCGTACGGACGATTTTTGGACTTGTAATATTTTATTCCTCGTCCGTAGACGGACGCGAACGCGTAGTAGTACCTAATAGCCTCGCCGCTCGCATGTCATTCAACGACTGTTCGCAGCCACCGACTAATCGGATCTGATGACGCGCGGTCGCCTTGACGCGTTTTCCATCGTAGCACGCGCGCGCCGGCGGTCCGGAGACCGTCGGCGCGCGCGGAACCCGTCGACGACGCGAGCGCCCGGACGGGCGCTAGCGGCGTCGCGCTCGTCGGGTCACTGGAACCATGCCGTCTGCGTACTAGACGCGTCGTGCGACCGCGCGCTCGTAGTCTGCGGAACGTGACGGGGGGTCCGTCTTTACGAATATGCGAGCGACACGGGCGTTCGGAGAACGTCAGCCGTCCGCGCCCGCCGGGCGCCGTGAAGAGACTGACGAGTGGACGGGAGTACGCGCGCCGCGTACCGGTTCCGCCGGCGCGCGACGTCGTCCCCACTTTTTTTTTTGACCGTCGTCGGTACGCGCTTGCGCCGTGTCTCCTCCCTCTCATAATATGTCTGTGGACTTTCTATTTTTTTTTCTCGTCGCCGATCGAAAAGCGTAAAAATCGGTGAGACTTTCAGTGATTTTCACGCTTTTTTCGTGCGTACGGTTTTTGAACTCGTAATATTTTTCAACGTGTCGGGAACTATTTTTCGTCGTCGATCAAAAAGCGTTAAAATCGCTGAGAGGCTCAGCGATTTCTACGCTTTTTTCGTGCGGACGATTTTTGGACTTGTAATATTTTATTTCTCGTCGCCGATCAAAAAGCGTAAAAATCACTGAGAGTCTCGCCGATTTTTACGCTTTTTTCGTGCGTACGGTTTTTGGACTCGTAATATTTTTCAACGTGTTGAAAACTATTTTTTTCGTGCGTACGGTTTTTGGACTCGTAATATTTTATTTCTCGTCGCCGATCGAAAAGCGTTAAAATCTCTGAGTCTCGCCAATGAAGAGACTGACTAGTGGACGTGAGTACGCGCGCCGCGAACCGGTTCCGCCGGCGCGCAATAGTCGGTGTCACTCCTTTCCCCTTCCAATCTCGTTACGTTTTCTGTATTGACAACTCGAGCAACAACTTCTCGTGTTTTCTCTTTTAACATGTGGTGATTAATTTTTTTTTTAAGTCAACTCGACAAACACTTTTACGCATAAAGACCACTTTTCTATACTTTTGAAATAAAATATACCGATTGTAAAAAACGGAAAGGTTTTGTACAAGCGGTAGGTTCGATTATTAAAAAAAATAATTTAACGTTCGCGTTCATAGTAAAACTATTTTTATTTTATATTTATATGAATATAAAAAAAAAAATTACTGTATTACGATATCTACGGTTGTATTTTATTGTTTTTAATAATCGCTTGTTGGTTGTCTCTAAAACGAACCGTATATGTTTTTTCAGGATTTAGGTTTGTTGCTACTATCCAAAAATCTATTATAGTTTTGAAATTATTCAAAGACCCAAAACTCATAACATTCATTTCTACCGGAGGGTGTCCAGTTCTGTAACAATAACCGATAATTTTTTTAGTTTTAATACTTATTGAATTGTCGATAAATATTTCAACGTCTGTAGATCGATTTGGTGTAAAATAACTACGTTCTGTTTCAAAATCTTTGTACGTTACATTACCAAATTTTTGTCTCAAAGCGTTTGACAATTTAAACATGTCTTCGCCGTACAATATATTTAATAATATCGAAAGTCGTACTTCTGTTGGTTGATGAAATATCACGTGTGCCGGAATAATATCGTATTCGATTGCGTTCATCATTGGCGTTCGCGCGTAAAATTTATATTTTAATACAAACTGCAATTCGTCAAAACGTTTTGGATTATTTAAATTTTTGTTTATTAATTCGTGAAAATCATAAACGCCTTTTATCAAAAATCCAAAACATAATGTTTGCAAAACGTTTTCGTTTTCTGTATCGTTTTTGATTTTTAAATAATGACCTATGCACATTGGACATGGTAATATTTTATCAATGTTTAATGCACGAGTTTCGTGATACAAAAATGACTGTTGACGCATACGAACTAGCGTACGAAAAATTAAATACACTGGCCACAGCAACGTCCATGTTTAGTATTTTAGAATATCTAGAAACTGTTAAACCTAGTGTTAAAACTGTTATATTCACGTATGCCGACATGGACATGCTAGGACATGTATTGATGCTTCGAGGCGGTTCTTCGGGTACTTTTAACGCCAAAGAAAACAATTATCAAGTCGCGCAATATCATGTTTATCAATATTTTGCAAAACTTTTAAATCATCCAGTCATTGATATTTCGTACGCGTTAAAAACTTACGACATTGATATAGACCGATTACAATTTGAAATATTAAAACGATTATTTTACGTACAATTAACGCCAATTGTTGACAACGAGAGTAAAAATACAATTTCTATGACATACACCAGTGCTGCTCATTCGCTTCCAGTAGAATTACAAATTGTCAATTCTTATAACCGTTTAGCAGAAAAACGTATACACATGTTTTGTAAAAATAACGACGATCAATTTATTTATAACTATAGTTTAAAATAATAAACTATGTGAATTATTATATAAAAATTTGGTTTTTTTTTACTACAAACGCGCATGTTAATGAAATTACGTTAATATATTTACGTTACGTTTTATGTATATTAAAATAAAAATATCTTGTAAAAAAAAAAATCATTTTTTTTTTAACATAGGTTTATGCGATTTTCTAATTTCTCTACCAACAGTCAGTCATCAAGTTTTTTTTTATCAATTACTGAAATTTTCAAAAGATTTTCATAATCGTGTACAATTAGACGATAAAAACGGTGATCATCGTCTATCGGCTACGGTAAACCAAGCATCTACGGTATCGGGTTATTCGTTGGATCAAAATCAATACAAAACAGCTTGCAGTTATTTGGTTACAATTTCAGATATTATGTTGAAAAAAGAAGATTTAGGCATAAACATTTTGATGTTAAATTTTTCTAAATATTATGCCGATTCACAATACCATAGATTTGCAAATGAATTTAGTGTGTTAGATGAATTAGAAGATTTTGAACTTTTACTATTGAAATGTTCAAATAGTTTTTTAAAATTGCCAAAAAATTTAGCACTTCATAAAATTTATGGAATAAATGCACAGTGTAAAAATTTCACCAAAGACGGATTACTTTTAAAAGAAAATTTTGATTTTATTTTTCATTTTATGACCAAAAGCATATTATCGATTGATTTATTTTTACAAATCATGAAACCATATCATATAAAAATAATCGAATCGTTTTACATGTTAGTTTCTTTTACTAGACAAAAACGAATAATTTTAGAATGTAAAAATTTAAACTCTCCAAATTTTACATACACTATTAGACGTATTTTACCTACTAAAATATATAACGGGTGTATGTGGTTTATACTTCCAAAATCGGTAATATGGTTTGCATGTTCAGACAATACTATTAAAAAATCTAGTTACATGTCGAAAAATGATGAAAATATTATATTGAATACGTTCAAAGATGAACATTCCATAGTAGTTGGTTTTATTAATAATTCTATTGTATATCCCGTATATTTAGATACTTCTTTTTTTCACGGAAATTGGCCACGGACATATGATCATTTTTTGTTAAAAAAATATAATATTATATTTGAATTAGGTCCGGTACGTTTTAGAAATATTCATTTTGTATGTACAAATCAGTGTAATGTTTATAAACTGGTTAAATAAGATGTAATGTATAAAAAAAATTAAATCGGATAAATATATATATTTTTATTAATGAACCGTGATTGGTCTTTACCGTTTTTGAAAAAACACTTGTCAAATTTAGGTGTAAATGCAATTATAATATCGTGATTTTTACCCAAATCACTGATCAATTTTGCCAAATATTTTGCTTTGAGTACAGAACGATTGTCATAATACGAATTACGGTCGATTACCAAAAGAGTATTATCAGTTACACGTAAAACAGATCCTAATTTTTTAGGCAAATTATCACAAATAGGGATAATTTTTAAAATATCATAGTGCAAACGATTAAGGTAAAAAGTAGGAGGTATAAATATTTTTCCTTCAGAAGTACCAAAAAACACTATTAAACGTTTTTCGGAATCAAAATCGTTAATTCTAGACATTTTGATTAAAGGGTTAGCATCGTTTTTATATTTTCACTATATACACATGATATACAATGAAACAGACATATTTTATACATTTTTGCATATTAATACATATTTTAAAAATTATAAAATTATAATATAAACACGTTTACTATTAGTATAAAAAAAAATACAAATGAATATAAAAACCGTTAAAAAAAATGATAAAAATGACGATATGAAAGTTTTTATAAATTTTCAATTTGTATAAAAAAAATCGGAATAAAAAAATGTGAATACATTAAAAAACACGACGATTTTAAAAAAGAAATGAAAAAAATAATTTCAAAAAAAAAACCAAACTTAATTAAAGATACAACATTAACATTATCTCTCTTATAGATAATTATTATAATAAATATTTTTATAATTTTAATATTCTTAATTTAATAAGTAAATAAAAAAAATATAACTTATAAAATGTGTTGAAAAAGTTTGTAAATCAAATTATCTACAACATAAAATTATTTACGTCGAACCAGAAAACACGAATTACTTAAAAAATGTGTGTAAAGAGTTTGTAAATCAAATTATCTACAAAATTAACTTAAAAAATAATATAAAATAAAATTAAACATGAAATGAAAAATTAATTATACACATGATATAAAATATTAGAAAAAAAACAAATTACTATACATCAAAAACTATAACAATTTCTAATTATAATATGAAAATTTTAATTTTATATGGTCATAAAAAGAAAATATAAAAAAAATATTTTTATTATAGAAATTAATTATGCACATGATATAAAATATCATATGATATAAAACGGAAAAACTTCTAAAAATACAAAAAACCATTTTAATATTTTAAAAGATACGTTTACAAATCATAGATACTGAAATAATGTTAAACAAATTAGTGTTTAATGTTAAAAGAAAATATTACAAAATGATGTAAACATAACATATATATTACAAAAATTTTATAAATATTAAAAATGAATTATTTAAACTTCAGTTGAAAATCAATATCTAAAACAAATAAATATTTTATAAATATTATGTTTAATATATAAAATTTATATAATTACTTGTCAAAAAATTCTAGTAATAATATTGGTAATCGTCGTCGTCGTCGTCATCATAGTGCAATGGAATTTAACTGGAAAATTTGAACTATTAAACTAAAAATTAGATTAAAAATTCAACTAAGTACCATATTTATCATATAAAATTTATATTAGAAAAAATTAAATAAAAATAGTTGTAAAAAAAATTTATAAGTTTATATTATTTTTTAAAAATAATCATATATTTGATTGAGCAAACACGAGCTTCGTTCACGAGACATGTTTAAGCAATGAGTGAATACCCATGTACTACACCTAATATATAAATATATATATACCGTATTGTTCTTTTTGTTATGTATATAGTGGGGAAAAATATTATGTTTAATCTTTTTTTCTTAATAAATTGGAAATACAGATTGCATTGTATTAAAAAACACTATCACGTAAATAATATCATTAATTTCGATTAATTGGGGACTGGTCTAAAGTGTAATTGAGTATATTGATATAGTATAGTTTGATAACATCATGAATAAAAAAAATACATCGTTGAAAGATCAATACATCGAAATATTGAAAGAAAAATACAATAATAATGTAACTGAAAAAATGGCAGTTGACGATGATGATATATACGAATCTAAAGATAAAATAAACGAAATCAGTATTGATCAGTTACAACCCGACCAAGTGTGTGTGGAATTACCCTGGATATTTGTAAATATCGATGACGATAAAAATCACGAATTCATAAGTTCGTATAAAGTAATAGATTTTTCTATATTACAATCGTTAATGAAATACGCTCCAAAAATAGAAACGGGTGACAATAAAGAGCAAATGGATGTGATGGCCGATTTATTGGCGAAAATCAATACAACAGACGACAACGAAACTGGACTAATGACTAACGCAAAAAAACTTTTAGACGCTTTTACAGTGATTGGTAAAATTTACGATGACATGGACGTGTGTGATAATTTTGTAGACATTACGTACGAGGCTATCACGTTCAATCCTATAAGATTGTATGTCAATGACAAAAATACAAGATTATTAGTGTCGGCTAAAGAAACTATTGTGGACGGAATATCTTTTTATTCGCAATTAGATCCAAATAATACCGATTTGAAATTAAAAATACGTGAAAAAATGAACGAAGACGATTTAAATCAAATTTATTATGTTTTAGAAAAATTTAGAGAATCGCTTTTGTTCAAACCGACGCGTATTATAATATGCAACATGTCTATTAAAATTTTAAATATGTGTATACTTTTTTTAGCAATAGATAATCATAGTGTACCGTTACGCGATAAATATTTAAAAGATTATTATTGGAACCTCATTGGATATATGATGGACGCGTTAATACGTAGCAGAGTAATACAATATTGGCATAAATATCCGTGCACACAACAATTATTAAAAGAGTTGACAAACAATTACAATAAACTCAATACTATGGTTGCGATTTGTAAATTAACAAAAGCCAAAGACCGCGCAGAGTATATAATCAACCGAATACGGGCCGGTCCAAAAGGTGAACTTTTTAAAGCAGACACGTACAACTCTTACATAAATATTATAAATAACTATGTATTTCGTAACGGAAATGACGTTTATTATAATTTTACACAAGAATCTATGCAAAATGTCTTACAACTACAATGCATAGAACTGATAATATCGATGAAAGACAGTATGTTTCAGGAATATGTACTTTAGAAAAAAAAGCTGTAATATTTTTACTATTAATTTGTAACGAGACTTCTCGGTAAGATCATAATATTGTTGAGAAACGTCATAAAAAAAAGATTTTGATTTTATTTTTAACGTTGTCCGTGGCTGTAAACTCAAATACTCATTATGATGAAAATTATAGTCGTATAAAATATCGATCGACAAGTGTTGCTGTTGTTGTATAAAACAACAATATTGGTGTGCACGCTACTGTCGTCGTCAGTCAGTTTTGAAAAATCCGACGGTCAAGATGTTTCGTTCTCCGTGGAATTTTACATTGTTACCGTACACGTACGCGATTAAAAATAATAATTTTAAAAAATTCGACGTGTACAACTGTTGGATTTTTTCACACGTTTCTCATAACGGTCTGGATACGTGTTTTTGGTTTGACGGTGTGGACTTGTTAAAAAAATTATTGGGCACTATAAATTATTCTCTGTTGAATAACTTACACAATTATCAACGTATTAAATTTGCCAATATAATCTCTACCGTAATAATTTCATCACAGAAAAACAAACATCCTGATCACATCTCTAAACAACGTGCTGATTTTATGAATAAATTTTTACATTGGACAGATTTAACTATTTTAATTTCGGAAAGCGGATTATATGATTTATTGACGTTCGTAAACTCGGAACGTTCAATTACTTTTCGCAATTGGATTGTGTCGACCGTATTACCAAGTCTGAGAAATCAAGAGATTTACGTGAATCGAGGATTATTTTGGCCAAAAACGCCGTCTATAGTACAAACTTCAGCAATAGCGCCAATCGTGTCTGAAATTTCAAAAGTACGTGATAAGATTAAATCTTTATATGAATTACAATTAAACGTTTTGGAAAAATATGCAAATACTATGACAAACTTTGAAAATCTACATGCGTCGAATGTTTATCAAAATAATTATATTTCACCAAACACTGACAATGACGACGATAACAAGGACGTGTCGGAAAAGCAACAGCGTCAACCAGAATTACTATTGGGGACATCGTTTTTGATAGAACCACCAGCACCAGTTCAAACACAATCTTTGGGCCAACAATAAAATCATGACGCCTCCAAAATTACAAAAAGAAAAATCACAACGACAAAAACAATTTCAATTTAGAAAATATCATTAAAATAATAGTGTAAAATGGTAAAAATATAATTGAAATAGTAAAATTACTTTTATAGTATAAATGTTTATTATAATATATTATATAATAAAATAATAATATCCTATCAATATAAACTGTTTGTAGATTTGTAGAAATAAAAAATAATAATAATAATAATAATTGTAATAAAAATAACGTAATATTATAGTATTTTTAAATTATTTTTTTTTTGTAAATTAATATATAAACAAATACTTGTGTAGATTATAATAATTGTTCATTTTAAATAAAAAAAAAAATAATACAATAGAATATTATATACTTTGGTCGGTTAAATTGTAAAAAAAATATTTAAATTTTTTTTTTTTGTTTTACAACATAATCAATTTTCATTTTTGAATAGTTTAAGCCGTTAATTTTTTTTTTACAGAATTATATTTTTTACGAAACAATTCTGAATATGGTGGCGGCGAGACTGCAATAGATTGTGTTACAAGTGTATCATTCTCAACGTCGGATAAAGATTCGATTGTCGGTGCTGTTGGTACAAATTGGTCATTATCGTCAAACTCTGATAACATACGTACCATCATTTGATCAGTTGATATTTGTGAAACATTTTCTAAAAGTAAGTTATCTAAATCGACAGGCGCAGCTACTACTCGATTCATTATTAAACGTAATGACCAGTCTTTATTTTTAAACGTACCTGGATATTTATGATTTATATACATTTTCAAATGAATTACAAACGATCCTTTTTGTTCAAAACAAGCGTCGTTAAATTCTGTTCGATATTCAACACGGTTATATAATTCTTTAGACACAACTATACCGTTAGACGGTACGGTTTCATTGCTAAAAGTCACCACGGTCGGCATAGTTTTAAAGTCACAAATATGAAATTTTTCTATATCTAAATATTTGCATAATAATACATAATGATTGCACACGTTAAACGTACCGGATAGAATAAAAGGTAAATCAAAATAACGTTCACGTATTGTGTTCAAGGCTTTTATTATTTGCAAATAAGATGACGTGTTGTTAAAATCTTTTTTAAACTCCTGTACAAAATTTATATAATAGAACAATTTTGAGTCAACTAATCTTTCTAATTTACAAACGGTCATACGAGCGTCGTTATAGAAATCAAAATCTTGACCTACGACTACGTGATATTCTTTTTCAGTCATATACAGCGGTGACGTGGAATACCGTTCATAATCGTTTACAGGTGATCTAGGTATAAACGTAGTGGTTTTTAAATAAGTACTAATTTGTGTAGACGTTAGAAATTTTGTTCGATTTACGGCTAAAAAATCTTTACCTGCATGGAATTCTATTAATTTCTGACATATTTGTTGTTCTTCAAAACGTTTATTTGTTTTTTTCAAAGCGTTTATGCTTATAAAATCAACACGATCTACAAAAGCTGTCAATTGTTTAGGTAAATTTTCAAAATGTTCACAATTATAATGTATTAATACGTCAAACGTATCATCGATAGGCTCATCAATAGCTGATGGTAAAACCGATCGAGTATTTCGTTTTACGTCATATTGTACATTGTTTTCTTCTTCGATTGACCATAGAGTATTTTTTGTACTTATGTTGTCAGGATAAATAATTTGTCGTGTTTTTTTTAAAGTATTTGATATATTTGTTTCTGACAAATTGTCGTCGATCCTATTGTCTGTAGTCGTTAAATGATAAACATAAATTATTATAAATATTGAAATTATTAACGTGTAAATTATTAATAAGATTTCAAACATTATAAAATCATTTAAAAGAAATCAACATTTGTAAAAATTATACAACTATATAACATATTTCTATGTTTAATCTTTTTTTTCTACAATAATATTTGTAGAGTGTCTTAGAGTATAAAAACTACGTGTACTTGGCGTAAAAACTTTTTTCAATTGATGACATTTGTTTTTATTTGTTTTATAAACATAATAATATTGTAAATAATAGATTGACAAAATAAAATAAAAAAAAAATACTTGAATAATTTTATTTAGATATTATTAAATTATTTTAGTAAACAGTCTATACGGATACAAATATACAAATATTAAATAACAAGACAATCATTTTAGTACATATTTGTATATTGTAATACAAATATTATTTTTTTTTATTTCTCTTGGATTCTTCATAGTTGTCGGAACCGTCAATGTTTTTACGTTTTAAATTATTTGTACAAAAAACAGAAGCTAAAAATTTAAAATTGTTAAACATTCTAGACGATATTGCTCTTTTAACAGTGTCACTCGTGCTGTTGAATAAAAATTCGTGATCTTCTGCTTTATTATAGATATCTTTGAACCGTTCATCTACGTGTAATTGATATTCATAATCTACCAAATTCATCAAAAGTTTCTTGTCGTATTCTCGTTCATCAAATGTTTGTTTTATTATTCTCGCTTTCGTACGCATTGTTTTGGCATCACGGGCCAAAACTCCGGCTGCTTTTTTCAGTTCTTTGTATTTCAGTATATCAAACAATGCACCGTTCATACACAAGTGAAAAGGTTGTAACGTACCGCTAACCGTGAATAAAACTGAACGATTTTTTATAAATGCGCAACAATGTGTGTTGATGCCAAATTCAGAATTTTTCGACACTCGTGGTAATATTGATCGACCAAATGGTCGGAATAGTCCAGATATTGTAAAAAGTTTAGGATCTGTCCATTCGCGTTTGCGACTTGAAAAAAATACTGTCACATTGTCAATAATCAATTGTTTGTCTAATAAATTATTGTGACCCGACTTTGTAGGATCGTAACATTTTAAACGTAAACAACGTTTCATTATTTCTGCTTCACTGAATAGCAGACGTGTTTGAAGATTGTAGACAAAACGATTTTCCTTGGTGTCTTTTGTTTTGAACGCCGTAATATCTGTCGAATCGCCGTTTACAAACCTCACACATTCCGTAGGCATTCTAACAACTGTAAAAGCGTGTAATCGTACATATATAGTACATTCATTACCCAACCTGTTGTATATGTTGACAGTAAACTGACCCGTGTCGTCGGCGTCACGTGCTTGCAAAGATGGTACAATTGTCGGATCTAAGCAAGATATTTGTGGAATTATTATAAATTGTTCTTGGAGTTCAGCAGTATTGGTTTTTTTTATGATTTTACCATCCAAAATTTGTCGAGATTCAATTTTTTGAGGTATTTCTATTATGTACCCGGTGTTTAAATTTTGAACAGTATTTGGTAAACATCTAGGTACTTTTATAGTAAACATTGGCGGTGTTAAACGAAAAATACCATTTTTTGTTTTTTGAACACTACTGTGTACGAAAAGAACAGACTTAAAATCTTGTACTTTTATAACGCGAGCACTGGACGAATTCATTTTATCTTGTTTTTGTATACTAAACAATTCCGAAAACACTTCGTTGGTGACTTTTATGTCGAATTCTTCTTCGATTTCAATCTGTTTTGTCCGGTCCCGGCAAAAATCTACAGAATCTATGATTTTTCTTTGTAATTTTTGCAACGTCAATCGTTTGTCGTCTATTGATTTAGAGACACAAGTTTCGTTTGGCATTTCTTCGGTGGATATTTTGTCACAACGTATAGAAGGTTGAAAATTTAATACGTCTTGAAAATTATCGTAAACGTCCCATAATTTCGAGCGTGTTTGTTCGTTGAATGTTCGCGGATTTTTTGCAGTCATAATGTAAAAAGAACTCACATAAATAATCGGCGGCCTTACGATAGTTGTTTTGTCGAAACTGTTTGTGTATTGTCAAAATCGTGGACTTTATATTCTAATTTTAACCCCTTCTACTATCTCAATTCTATTCAAAATCAATTTTGTATAAAATAACAAACCGGTGGTAATAGGGCGTTACCTTTTGCTAATTTGTTTTTGTTACACCGATTGACTATATAAGATAATATTTTCTATCAGATATTAACGTATACATTTTATATAATATCTTTTATTATATTTAACTAGTCGATTTTTTCTTTATCGTTCAAAATAATGACTACCAACATTGTGTTATATCGTGTAATTTTTATTTTATACGTATCAAGTTTGCGTATTGATTGCTTTGTTTCAAACTGTACGGAAAATTGTTTAAAAAAACAAATTTATTTTCAAAATAATGAGCGAAATTCTTACGACGTTTCAACGAGTTGTGTTCCTAGTCAAGACGTGTTGATATGTGAAAATTCCGTAAATGTTTTTAATACATCGACAATGTATAATTTTGAACGGTTTAAAATTATATACATAAATTTTACACAACGAGAATTAACTGAAAATTTATTAAACACCGGCGATCGTGTTCAATCGTTAACGATAACATACAGTTTTTTGGAAATTGTAAATCGCTGTACTTTCCAATGCGAAAAATCAATTGAAACAATTGATTTATCTAATAATAAAATTAGTTTTATAGAAATGGATACATTTAAATTTTTAAAGAAATTACAATTTTTAAATCTTTCAAATAATATGGATTTATTTTTTGACAAAACATTTATTTTGCGATTACAACCACAGTTTTTACAATCGGCATCTTTGTCGTCATTATCAGATTTAGATAATTTAAAAGTTTTAGATATACAAAATACATTAGTTATTGATAAATATTTAGATGTATTTGAATCTTATTCTTTTAACGATGAACCAATTATACAATCCATGATCAATCGAAGCTCTTTGGTATTATATACATCTAAACATTTTATCGTTACGTCAAAAAATAATTGTACAATGTGTGATTCAAATATGTTTTCTTATTATACATCAAAAAACGTACAATTTTTTTGTACAACGACAATATATTCTTATATTATAAGAAATCGTGAACAATTTGATAATATTTTTTGTTACAACTTATTACAAAAAAAAAATTTCAACGACACTAATGACGTGGTGGTAGAAACAAGAATCAATAATTTCAAAACAAAAACTATGCATCAGATATTGTTCGACACGTTAGTTATTGCAACTCCATATTTACCAAGTAAATCTTTATTTTTGAATTTAACCACTGAATTTAAGAATTTTGTTTGTGAAGATACAAATACAACTGTAAAGCAATTATCAATTTTAAACTGCAATAATACATCAAAAAATGACAAATTATCAACTATAAACGTTTCTGATTACAAGTTTAATTCAACTACACAGATTAGTCCAGTTATTTATGTAAACGAATCGTTCGGCGGTACCGTGAATGGTACCGATTTGGATAATCGTAGTTTTGAACAACAAATACATTTAAATACGACTACACAATCTGATACAATTACATCAATACATAACAATACTGTTCAAAAGACACTTTTACACGATCAATTTAAAAAAGAAGAAATAGAAACGATCACAAACGTGTCGTACACGGAAAATAAAACCGAATCGGAAAGTGTTTTTGATCGTGTTTACAATGAAAATAATTCGGATATGAATCCACAAGTTGAGAAAAATTTAAATCTTCAATTTCTTACAGCCATAGACGATAAATCAAATAATTTAAATATATTTGTTTCGCCAACAATAAATGAAACGTGGAAAGAAAATAATCGTAATTTAGATTTAGACAACAACTATTCGGATACACCTACACAATTTCGTTCTTTTTTACCAAAAACAAATATAACATCAACAGAAAAAACCGACGTCGTTGCGACATCTTCTGCGACAAATCTAGAACAATCTGTTTTGATATGTTTTCTCGAATTTATTATTATTTTGTTAACAATTATAAGTACATTGATTGCTTTTTTTTTTATAGGAAAATATTTTGCAGATAACTTTTACAGAAATATCACGGAAATGAATTACACGCCCGGACCCGACATTGAAATCGATGGACCTAATACCTACGAAGCTCTACGTCCTACAACATATTCATCAACTTTATATACAGTTGACGATGACATCACATCGATTACTACGGAAAATCCAATAACGCTTATAAAAACAACAGAATTGTAAAATTGTTTAAAAAAAAAAAATTGTATTTTAATTTTTCGTCATTTAACGGGTAATAATTTTTATTATTTTATTCAATATTTTTTTTTTTTTGGTAATATTATGATATAATATGTTTAAGTTGAAAGTTGCAATCCTTTGTTACACAAAAAGTTATAAATAATTTACAATACGTTTAACTCTATTGTATTTTATTTACTATTAGATTATAGTATTTGTATTTTAGTTTTTAGTTATTTAACGGGCAATAATTTTTATTATTTTATTTAATAAAATTTAATATGATAATATTATATAATATTCATTGTTTTTTTTTGTTGGTAATATTATAATATATTTTTATGCTAAAAGTTGCAATCCTTTGTTACACAAGGATAAAACATAAATAATTTACAATTTAATACAATAATCATTATGGTTTAAAAATTTCTAATTTCTATGTTAAAACTTAAGATTTATGAAATAATGTATTCAATATAGTGTATACAACAAAGTACGAGTATTGGTAAAGTAAAAAAATATATTTTCTTTTATTTGGGTAAAAAATATCGTATGTTTCCTTTATTTAACTCTTCATGTCTTTCTACAAACCACCATTCGGACGGTATCAAAGTTTCTATTGTTAATTCTTTGTTTAAAAATCGTACATCTGTAGTAGACGATCGTGAATATGGCTCACGTGAATCGGTGCATTGGTTAAAATTAGACACTTTTATAGTTTCGTATTGTGGAAAATTCGGAACGTTTAACTGTGGTAATTTTATAAATTGATTTTCATCAGAATTTTGTTTTTTTGTTTCGGGTGAGTCAATTTTGTAAGACGTTATAAAATCTGATAAATTAGGAACCATATTTTGTTTTATATTTGTCTTGGTTTGTGATTCTTCAAATCTTACAGATTTACCAATAGATTTTCCTAAATTTTTACAACCTTTATCTGACGACGATATGTAATTTTCATTGAGATTACAATGGTTTACGTCTTTTAAATTTTGTTCACACATTTGTTGTTTACAAAATATATTTTCTTCATTGTCTACGTCGGCCATTTGTCTAAAAGAGTTAGGAATTGAAAGTATTGGTGGATGTACTACAGAGCTAGTTTCGTCGTGTTCACGATGATTTGCAAACAATGTTGTGGGTCTAGTAAACGACGTCTGTGGCTGCAAGTCTGGATGTAATTCATAATACGCAAGACATGAATATTTACCGTGGGTCCCGTTTAAAATGATACCGTGATCGTAATACCACCATTCTCCAGAACAACACATTGTATAAGGTATAAAGGATTCGGGACATTCTGTAAAATTTTCGCACTTATCAAAAGATACGATCCATTTGTCGGAACAACAAGTGTTGACCGACCGATCAATCAATCGTAAAACCTCGTATGTACAATGTACTTTACTGTTGGCTAATTTTGAAGTAGTTTCGCTGCGTACGATTACCACTGTGTTTTCAGAATCGGAGGTGTATAAACAAAAATGATTACGATAATTTAAGATTCTATTAGTAAATCTAATCTTGTCGTTAGAACATAAATAAACCATAGACATTATAGATTTATATTTAGAAGATTTTGGTACATTTATGTAACCGGTAAACTCGCGAGTATTTATACCTTTTTCTTGGTTTAGAATTAAAGTTTTTATTTTTTTTGACGAGTTATTATCATTTTTTGAAACTATTTTTACAGTCACATTGTTAATTTTAAAGAAATCATCCGTTAATTTTGAACTTTTTTCATTTAATTTACAAAAGGAAGACATTGTTTTTAATTTTTTTTTTTTATAAAACTTGTAAATTTGTATTATAATAACTATATTGAAAAAAAAATACATAACACATTCAGATACAAATAATAATTTTTTTTATTAAAAAAATATGCAATCGTTATTGTTGATTTACAATGATGATTATGGACAAAAAAAATATTAAACATATTATATAAATTTGACTGTTGTAAAAAAAAATACAATTTTCAATACAATACAATTTCAATGTTAAAATTCATAGGTTTTAGTCCTGTTACATTGTAACAGTTCTGACATTATCAGCGTAAACAACTTCGAATATATTATTTTCATTTTGATGATTATATGTTTTCAATACGATTCGTAAAATAATTATTAAAAATACAATTAAAACTATAACCACTGTAAACATTGAAAATGAAAATACAACGTACGTAAAAAAAATTTAAAAATAGTATTATTATCTATATATATATATATATATATATATATAATCTAATTACAAACTGTTTTCAAATATTTCCGTGTAGAGATTTTCTTCATAATCTATTGATTTATTTTTGTAATCTCTATTATTTACGATCACGTCAACTGCATCATCATTATAACAAATGAATTCGTTGTGTAAAACATTTCGATTGTTATTGTTTTTTATTTCATCTACACCGTCTGCTGTCCAACGACCATAAGACGTGTCGTGGTTGTCTTTTTGAAGTTGTAAATTTATGAGAAAATATATAATCCAAATCAGCGCTATACACGAAATGAACAAAAACACTGTCATAATTATACAAAACATTACCAAGGTCCATATTAAATACAAATAATAATTTTGAAACGTCATTGGAAAAAATTCAAAATCTTCATCAGAATATGTATTTTTTATATTATATTCTTCGTCGAGTCTAACCAATTGTTTTATACGATTTTCATTCAACGCGTTTGGTGGAAATAACAAATCGTCCAAACAAGTTATTTCTTGGACAACTAATTCATCAGATTTGTTTTGCATATTTGTCGATGAACATTCAGCAGATAGTGTATTATTTTTATTCAAAAACATTACGTGTCCACATGAAATGTTTTTTTTTAAAAACAAATTTAAATAGTAAACATTTTGTTGGCAATCACAAACATAACTTATCGCTCGAGTATCATTGAAGTCTTCGTATGTTATACATAACAAAAACCATGGTTTTATTTCTGACAACGTTTTCAACGTTCCCAATTGAACAGTTTCTCTGAAAACGTTTGTCATCATTAAATTTAACGTTATTAAATTTTTCATCGATGATACGTCGAATAATGGTAAACTTTTCAACACCAACAATGGGTTGTATGATAAATCCAACGTTTTCAATTTAAATTGGTGAACAAACATTAATGTATTTACGTGCTTGATACAATTGTGCGAAATATTTATATGTTCTAAATTATATTCGTGTTTGAATAACGCTTCGGGCAAGTATTTTAAACACTCGCTGTATGTGAGTTTGAATGATCTAACTCTGTTGTTTGTGTTTAACAAAGTTTTATGTCTCATCAACCGTTCTCCTCTAAACGATATTATTTCAATATCAATGTCCGTCACGTTGAATAAAATTGTACGATCAAAAGGTTTGAAAATCTTATGGCATTGCACCGAATTCATTAGACATTTACACGTTTCACAAGTAGTGAACATATTTGATTTGGTATCCGATACGATTTCCATATCGTTTGTCATTGTTTGGATTAATTTATTGAAACGTTTCATATTTGCAGATAGATTATTTTCTATATAATTTCGTTTAGTCGTATAGATCGACGGAAAAATTAAAAAAAATGCGTAAATAAATGTAGAAAAACGCATTGTTAATAATTATTATACAAACTAGAAAAAAACTATATATAGAATATAATTTTATAAATAAAAATAACGTAAACAGTTTATTTTTTTTTTCAATCGGTTTTTAATTTCTTGATAAAAGGCTCTATACTCAACTGTTGACTAGTGCCGTGTCTTTCGAACTGGTTAGGTATTGCAAATTTCAAATCTCTTTTAACACTTTCTGATGGTGTCAAATTATTCGTCACGGCTGTTGTTATTTTCCCCTCTTTTGATTTTTTGATTTTTATATCGTTCAGTCGCCGTTTTAATTTAGAATATATGTCACAATCGTCAAACTTGACCGTTAACGCGTAGACAAAAGCGTTGACATATTGTTTCATACCGTTTTCCGCAGTTATTTCTACAAATTCGCATTCCGGATATTTTTTAGTGATTTGTTCAAACGTTTGTTCTTCAGCGATTGTTTTTAAAAAATGTTTTGTATTTTCATTGGCGGCATACGTATTAAATTTTGTCAAATCACAAACCCTGTTAACAATTTCGAATCGTATCAGATCTCTGTCTTGTACGAATATATCATTTTTATTAGCGCATAATGCATCTTGCATACGAGATTCTTTTAGACATTCGTGAATCCAAGCACGACTTTCAACGAGCGGTAGACTGGCTAAACTCATTATTGTATTTTTCATGCGTAACAACACCGGCATTGTAGTACTGTATGTGAGTTTTTTTTTTTTTTGTTTCTGATCGCGTGACAAAACCCGTGTCGGCACACGTTGATTGTAAACTAAAAATTGCAAATGTTCACGAGCTTTACATCTTTCTTCAAAAGTATCTTTAGAAATAGAATTTATGGCTGCAAATATTATGTCATTTGCTCCTACCGGAACGTCGTAATATAAATAATTACCGTAGAGCAATTTTTCGCGTATTTCGTCCAATGTTATTGGTTTCAGATCAGTAACGTTAAAATTTAACAATACCGACACCAAATGTTTCAATTGATTTGGAATTTCGACACAATTGATATTTTTTGCAGACGTTACTCTAGAAACTGCAACGTACAGACTTTGAAACGTCGATTCGTGTAGTAAAAAAGAAACTTTATTAGATATAGTTCTCCCTTGACTCATATAAATTGACATAGTAAACGCAGGGTATATAGGAAAATTAAACAGGTCACCACGATCTATTATATTTTTTTGTGTATCGTTTCCGTCATTTAACATGTAACTTAAATGTTTTTCAAACACAACGTTTGAACATTTTCCGCGTTGAATTTTTATTAATTTTTTTGTCTTGTTCAAACGTACAACCAAAGTTTGCGCGGTATCCGGCTCATCGCTACGAAATTCTATTTTTTCCAAAATGCATAGAGAACGTTCAGTCATTTGATTCAAAAAATATATATTACCCACGACGAGTGGTAAAAATGGAAGATATTTACCGGGACACCATTGTTTGGAAAATTTTAACAATTTCAGAGGTTTGATTGACGACGATGAGCCGCCTTCCGAATTAATAAGTTCTACGGCTTGATGATATCTAAACGTCGGGTTTGGTAAATACATACCAGAATTGCAGAAACGTTTTCCGAATATCTTCTCGTGATCTACACTTGGTTTTTTTTCTATAACCCATTCGGACGTGGGTATTTGGTGTTCGTGTACAAGAGCGTGAACTTTGTCTGTCAGATATTTGTGGTACATTGACAATATCGTGTCGTCTGTGTTTACACTCTGTGTCATATTTTCATAAAACATGGCACTTATCAATGCGTAACCCCAGTCGTCTAAAATGTTTTCCGACGATAAAGTTCCGATAAAATTTACTTTTTCATTGTACGATTGATCGGTACAACGTTCGTTACGAGACAAATGAAATATTTTAGCGGAAAAAGCCGAAACGATGTTGAATGCAGAACATTGACCAGCGTGACTAGAGTTGTGTATATTTTGTAATTGATAACGATCACCACATATCACCGCTCCAATATTGTATTTACGTAATGTCATCATTATTAAAAACAAAAAAGGTTTCGGTATTACGGTATATTCGTCTAAAATCAATAACGGGTTGACAAAGTCTTCGGAAAGTATGTTCAGATCAATAATCTTCAAAAGACTGACAATAGCGTTTATAAAATGTTCAACACTCATGCAACTACTGAGTTGCATTTCAAGCGTTTGATATGTGAAATATTTTATTTTCAATAAACGCATTATAAACGACGCCGTAGTAGAACCGTTAGCAGAAAATCTATAAGTATGTAATAAATCACGTTTGTAAATTACGACATTTGGGACGATTCCAGTGACTAACGATAAATGATTAGCCAACGTCAACATTGTAAAAGTTTTACCAGTACCCGGGCCTGCTTGCAAAATTACAATGTTTTTGGATTGAGATATCACGTAATCGAAAACAACACTTTGTTCTTTATTGAGATTACTACGTGCGTATAATTGTCTTTCGAATCGTATGTCTTCAATGTCTTTTTCCGGAGTAGTTTTCGACATCGAGTACTCATGTTTGATTTTTAAACCATACGGTATTTTGTAACGTTCTCCGGTTTCCAAGTCTAATATCGTATATGTCGGCGAGCATTTTGGTATTAACGGTTCGGGTTTAGGGACATCGTTGATATTTAACTTATCGACAATTTTTTTATAAACTTCGGAATTTTCCATTTTCCAAAACAATTGAATATGCACTAAACTGTATATTGTTGTAAAAAAAAAAAATTGTCACGTGTACGAGCCAAGGCGGTCATGCGGTCACTGATTGCGATATAAATAAATCTCGTAGTTTTATAACAGTATCGTCATTAATTAAATGTCTATTTATACCCAACAAAATCAACAAAACTATTAAGAATAAAAAAGCCAACAAGTATACACCTGAAAAAGCAAAAACCAACACACCTATAGCCATCAAAGTCGCGTAGTCGGTACAGCTACCCGTAATGGACACTCTGTCTAGAAATTTTTTATTAAACGCGTCATAGTCTTTTTTGTCAAAAGTAGATCTTTTTACAAGTTCACGTAAACTCGCGTTCGTAGCCATCTCATTCAAATCTATATCCATACCTTGAGAGAGATCATATACTTCAGATTTATCTATAAAAACACCGTCACTATTTGTCGATAAACTATTTATGTACACCGCACGTTCAAAAAATGCTAAAATAGTAAATTCCAAAATGTCATCAGAATCCAGTAGCAAATCAACAAGATGTTGAAAATTGTAATCAACCGTTGCCATGTTAAAACGTTGCCGTTGCTCAATTTCACCGCTACGCATAAAAGCCATCGGAAAATCGACTGGGTTTATGCTTTGATATCCATAAGGATCCCACCAACCAAAAGCAAAATCTAATGCCATAGCTACGAGTAAAATCCAACTTATAGGGTTGGTCGCGTACAAAGTAACTTTGGCCAACATTAATGCAGATTTTGCGGCGATTTTTAACACTACTCTGGTTACCATAGTTTTAGCCATACTTCGCACCACAGCCGTGATTACTGGTCGTGAAAAAGATTTTTCCATCAATGTTATCATATTTTTTGTCAGCACCGGTTGAAGCGTTTCAATGGTTTTTACACAAAATTTTCTGAGTTCAGACAAAGTCGTTTCGAACGCCAGATTTATTGCAAGACTTTCCCAAAGCTCTGGCGATTTAACCATTTGTATCAAAGATTCTATTGTAACTTGTATAGTTTTTTCAACTTTTTCAGATGTAGTCATTATAGGTTCGTTGTTTTCTACGTCGTTCCTGTTGTTGTCGTCGTAGTCGTCGTCGTCGTCGTCGGTGTTGTTGTCAATTATTTGTGTAGATGATTTTTTTTCGACATTGCGTTTGGAACGTGTTGATTTAATAGGTTTTTCGTACGGAACATTCATTAACTGTGGTAATTTAAAATTTGTGTTGACATCCGACCGCCAACCTTTGACCGTTAATAACGGATCGAGTTTTTCGGGCAATTTTACTAGATCTGTAGGCAAAGCGAAAGGTTCTTTAGATTGGTTAATTACGTAACTACGTACTGTTGATTTTACAGTATTGATGAGATTCATTCCAACAACCACGTCCAAAACGTGTTCTGTCCCCGTGTACGAACACGGCCCGTATTGTTTACCTTCTTCTTTGATCATAACGGTATCGTAATAATTACAATAAGTTTCGTTATTTACGTACGTGAAACCGCAACCGTATGGGTCAGAAGTGTCTTTTATTCTAGAATAACCGGTCGGCATGTCGTTTACACGTTTTTCGTATTGAACATCGCTTCGATAAAATGGTTTTTCTAAAAAATTTACAGTCTCTTGGGGTACCACACGACATTCCCCAAACGCATAGTTCAACCAAGGTGTGACGGTTCGAGCTTCTCCATTTTTTTCATACGTAGGTTTATCCGTCATGTTAAAACACGCGGGCTGACATTGTACGTCCCATTTATCGTCGCCGACTCGGTAATAAGAAGCTATATGATCGGGTGTGCACATGTCTTTTTCACGAGTCTTATTGCATGATAATTTTTCGCATAATCGTTTCGATATTTTAATGTCAATAATTTTACATTTGTTTTTCAGTGAAATTGGTATATAAAAATCTGCAGAAGTCGCGTCACGCACAGTGTATTCTAAATAGCTGGCCAAGTGAGGAGCTTTTTTTAACAAACGTTCCAACATTCTTACTTTAAAATTATATTCCGCGTATTTTTCTGCATTCTTGTGATCTACGGAAGTATATTCCATTTTATATTACTTATAAGTGTATTTGAAAAAAAAATCCGTCGAAATAGTTTTCTATATTATATAATCGTAATTATATACGTAAAATGTGTGAACCTACTAATATTATGTCGTCGTCGTCGTCGTCGTCGTCAAACGAATCTTATAAAACAATTTTAAATCGGATCGAAACTATATTGGATAAAACTATAAAAAACTCTAAAACAAACGTATTGTGTTTAGACGGAACTTCTTGTTGTAAAAAATCATCAATATTACAAGCGATTACAAACGGCCCAGTGTTAAAAGTTCAAAAATTTAGAAACATTGTAAACAGTACAACTTACGCACCGTCAACAATGGGATACGTATGCGCCGGTATGTTAGATGTACTTAAAAGTACAAATGTAACCGTGATGGATAGATCACCGTTGAACGTTTTAGAATGGCATTTGTTGTGGAAACTCATGGACGCGTACGTAAAACAATTTGGAAATACAACTCCAAATCTTCAGAATAAAAAACATGTTGAATTTTTCGATTCTTTCGATGACGTTTTTGATAATCTAAAAGACACAAATTTTTATAAATTTTTTCGCTGCCGTTTAGATATCTTGACCGTTATCGATAGCAACATAGTCCGATGTCGCAATACACATTTGACTCGAAACATGGGTTCTGACTCGGAAAGAGCCAATTGGAAATTTTATACATTTTTTCAAAATAGAATGTATACACGGTTATACGATTTTATAGATTTATCTTGGTTTGACGAGGACGATACGTGTAATCAAAGAGACGCAATCGATACAATTTCGACAATATTGAAACGATGGATGTTAAAAACACCAACAATAAAACCCGCAGACGTTGTTTACAGACAAATAAAAATGCCGAATTCCATGGTTACAAAAGATTTGACGTTACGAAATTATAGTTCTTTTGTCTATAGATCTATGATTAAAAGTCATGTGAACAAAATTGTGAAAAAACATAAAACGAGTTTAACGTGTGACGACGATGACAATGATATTATTTTAGACGTACCAAAATTGGCAACTATTGCAGAACCCATTTCAGGTTTGTTAATAAAAAGTGCTGAGTTTACAATACCGACTAAGAATTCAAACGATTACGAAGACAAAAACATTAATAATGATTGTACGTACAATAGTGATGCAGACAGTTTTATCGAAAATACCAACAACGAAGACTATTCTGATGAGTCTGAAGACGAAAAATAGTAATATTAATTATTTACTCAATGAAAATTTCAATAAATATAAACTTTATTTATAATTATATTTTATACTTTTACATTATAAACTTTTACGTTTATCAAAATATTAAAAATATGCTCTACTGATTATATTATTATTGTGTGTGTGTGTGTAAAAAAGTATAACATGTATAATGTATAATTTATAATATAATATGTTATTGACGATATAGCTTTATTTAGACGTTTATAAGATATTTTTTTTTTTTAAAATACAAACATTTAAACAAAAAAAAAATAATTCATATATTGAAAGACTATATTATTATAATATAATTTAATAAAATTGTATTTGTTATAATTATTTAATTTTTTATTATTTAAAAAAAAGTGTGTCGTCAGTGTCGTCGTCGTTGTTGTCTCTCCTTGTACGATAATAGTGGATAGTATTGTCGTGCGTGTTGATTCTGTTGTGACAAAAAATAAAATAATAATATTGTAACAAAAAAAAAACATATTATTAAAAATATTTACATAAGGAATATATGTTTACGACAATTTAAACAATGCTTTACGCTTCGGCGATTGTGTATTTTTGTGTTTTGTCCGGATGAATAACATGTTAAAAATATCTGTACATCAAAATCTAGATACACTATCGGAAAAACAAAAAATACAAATCGATAATTTTTCAATCGTACACGCTGTCGGATTATTAGATAGACACGGCAATGGTTATAATTTTTACGAAACGCATGTCGCTACACTTTCTTCTGATAATGATCGAATTCACAATAAATTTCGCGTGAAATATCCTCACGACATTGTGCCATTCTATATGATAAAATTTTACGGAATTGAATATTTCATAGACACAGACACGGACTATGATCGAAACAGTGTTTTAAAACAGAATAATGTCACATCTACTACACTAGGTGAAATGTTTAAAACTTATGGAATATACGATACCGACATTAATATGCATTTTTATGAGTTATCGAATTATTCGGAAAACAATTTGTTTCAATTGTTATTGAAAAAAATTTACGAAAACAAATACTTTTTTGTACCGATATTTTTCTGCGAAGCGTTAGAATTTTTAAAAGACGATCAGAGTCAAATTTATCAATTGAGCGCTAAAGGCGAATTGGATCCACGCATAATTGAAAACAATGAAAAAATTACTTACAATTTTAATAAATACAAAGATATATTGTATTTTTACGAATCTTGTAAATCTTTGAAATATAAATATGTAGGAGCTTGTAATTTATTCAGTACTAAAACAAATCGTAAAATTTTTTCAAATGACACCGCAAGATTAATAAAATATTTTCGTATTCTGACGAACAAAAACAATAGTAACGTGTTTAAACTCAAAAACAAAAACGGTAGACCTGGTGTAAGAATTACTTGTGATTACATTTTAATACGGTCAAATGCCACAAAACAGATGAAAATCAATTGTGCAGCGTCGATAAACGAAACTTTTAGAGAAAGATATGAAAAATTCCGCAAGTAATGAATGAATCGGACAATAATATTGATTTTACATTGGAGCATAGAAATCGTAATAATAATAGAGTTATTTTTTATTTTTATTTGTCGTATCGGCAAACAGGTAAAGTAACATCCTTTATTGATCCGGAGACTCACCTACTGTCTCTTGGTATTTGAAAATATTTTTTACTGCTTGTTTTCCAAGGCTGAATATTTTACGATACAGAGACATACCTACCGTCTCTTTTTGGAGACTGTAAGATTTTTCATTATTATTCGACGAGTAATGTTTACGATTTTTCAATTCAGAGACCTACCTACTGTCTCGTAAGACTTTATTATTAATTTTCTACGATTGAACGTTTACAATAATTTTCGACTCGGAGACCAACACTGTTCTCGACTTATGGAACAGCGTTTAAAACTCTTTGTTGTGGTGACTTACCGCGTTTACCTATAATATTTTTAAATTTGGAGACTTACGTACTGTCTTTTGAAATTAAATATTTTTTTGGGTTTAGAATTTTTGATCTGGATACCTAACTACCGTCTTTTTCTACGTGAAATCATTGTTAGTACATGTGAATAAACCGTTGAACCCGCGAATTTAAAATTAATTTTTTTTTTTTTGTTTGACAAAATCTAAATTTAGAATATTTTTACTGCGGAGACTCACCTACTGTCTCCCGAAACTTGATATAAATATTACAATTCAATTTTTTCTCGTAAAGTGTTTTGATAATATTATACAGACTTTTGCGATAGAGAATTATTATAAAACGTCTTTGAGTACGTATAAATATTATGTAATAATGTTTAAAACCTAAATTTAACAGATTCAGAGACCTACATACTGTCTCTCAAAAGTTAAAAAATTTTGTTATACTTTTCGATCTATAATTTTATTATAGAGAATTACAAAACGTCTTTGTGTGTGTATACAATATTAATATTATGTAAAAATATTTTTTTTTTTTACAAATTAGGTTGAAAATCTAAATTTAGAACGTTTAGAGACCTACATACTGTCTTCCAAAAGTTAAAAATTTTTTTTATACTTTTCGATCTATAATTTTATTATAGAGAATTACAAAACGTCTTTGTGTGCGTACAATTAATATTATGTAAAAATATTTTTTTTTTTACAAATAAGGTTGAAAATCTAAATTTAGCACGTTTAGAGACCTACATACTGTCTTCCAAAAGTTAAAAAAATTGTTTTTATATTTTTTAATTAATAGTTTCATTATACACTGGTTAAGTACATATTATTATTATTATTATTATTATTATAAATATTGATACGTAAAAATTTAGTACAGAATTAAATCTAAATTTATCATATTTGGTTTCAGAGACCTACGTACTGTCTCTAAAAACTGAAAATATTTTTTTTCACGTGTTACGTTCAGAATATTAATATACTCAATATCGACATGCCGAATGTAATATTTCTCTTTGTCATATACAATTAACATTTCATGTAATATTACCTTAATAATTAAGAGACCTACGTACTGTCTTTTTTTCAGGGGACAAGAGTACGTACGCCGCGTACCGGTTCCGCCGGCGCGCGACGGTCGACGTCGTCCCCACTTTTTTTTTGACAGTCGTCGGTACGCGCTTGCGCCGTTCCTTTCCCGCGCAACAATTCACCCCTCCTTCTCATAATATGTCTATAGACTTTTTATTTTTTTTTTTTCGTCAATCGAAAAGCATAAAAATCGCTGAGAGTCTCACCCTGTTCGGAACATACTTTATTTATTCTACATTAATTGCACTTTGAGACAACCGTATGATCCAAAATTTGATAAATATCCGGTAATAATTAGATACCAACCTGGTTTTTTCAAAACTTAATCAATATTTTTTTTTTTTGAATTAAACTCATAAAATAATCATTATTGTTTTATTAAAAATAATCGCATTTGATAAACTGTAACAACTTGATTATTTGATGTAAAAAAAAAAAAGTACAATATTCGTTATTAATATAGCGTTAAATCAACAATACATTACATTACATTTTTCATCACAAATATAGATTAGTCTGATTAACGAAAACGTTTTCGTGTTACGTAATCCATAACTGCAGAATAGAATATAAATTATTATAAATATATGGATATGGATAATACTCGAAATGTAATACATCGCGAAAAATGTATACGATTACCCATAGTGTTGGGTATTGTTGTAATAATTGTTTTGATTTTTTTACTAATTTTCGGTTTAATTGTACGAAACAATTTTACACATGTAATTACTCAAATACCTGTTGAAAATATAAAACTAGTCAAAGCAAAAGATTATGAAGAAAAAAATAACGTTAAAAGATCAATCGACAATGACGTTTTGACGGTAAATCCGATAGCAGAAAAACATCCGACCGATGACGGACAAAAAATTATAGACGTTGATTCGAAAAATAACATGGAACAAATTTACGAAAACAGTACAATAATATCGGTAAACAAAGACGTGTCGCTTACTTTAAATAAAATAATCTTCGATAATAATCAACAATTTACAGAAAACATGACAATCGATCGCGTGTTAGATTTGAACCGAGCCCGTCGATATATACCACAATACCCTCGTTTACCAACAAATTTAAACGGTTATAAAATACAAAATGTCGAGACTCTGACAAACACTGGAATATATAAAGATTGGAACACCAAAAGTGAAGATTGATCTAATATATGTACGGTCATGTTGGAAGCCGTGAGATTTTTACATACTCAAAAATTAAAAAATATCTCAGAATACGAGTCTGAAGTTTCGACAATAAAAGCGTACGTTGATGATTTTATTAGCAGAGTTTTAACGGTTTTTGACGTTAAAAGTCCAGCAAAATTTGAAAAACAACCTTGGGGTAAAAATCTATATAGTTTTGTATTGATGGCCTCGTTTTTGGCACAATATTTATTGCTCAGAGATTCGATTAATCGTGAAAAGATATCAGAAATAATAATGAAAATAATACCGGACCCAGCGCACGTTTTTAACACAAATCGTCATTCGTACCATTCGGCACAACTACTCGGACCGTGGTTATTAGCATCTTATTTTCTCAACTCTTTGGACACGGCTGTTCAAAATAAACAATACATAAATGCTCGTAAAAACGTTTTAGCTACGATTACGTATAAAGTTAACGATTCCGGATTGCATATAGACGGTTCTTGGATCAGTTACAAACCACCAATTCCAACGTATTGCACGCTTTTAGAAACTATTTCTGAAAAAACTCTTTATTATTATTACATGGATAATTCATTACGCGATAAACAAACATTAAAAGATGTTTGGCCGATTGTCAATAAAATATTACTACATCCCACTATACCTCTGGGCAATATTGGGCTTTTTGGGTGTAAAACTACAAATAAATCATTTATAGAACCAGACGCTCCGTTTGGCATCCGTGTTCGGCCGTTTTCCCGGTATATACGGTTTTTTACGTCAGACAGACAATTTAACGTACGAGCACAAGCATCGCATTTGGCTTATTGTCAATCAAACGCCAACACGCGGTATTTAGCTCGATTTTGGGTACAATATCGTGTTGTACACACAAAAGAATCTGTCGAGGAACAACTTAAATATCCAATGCCCGGCTTAATAGGTTTGTTTGGCGAAACGTCTGTTCCCAACGCACCTACGGCCCAAGTCAAACAAAACGAAAGTTTAGTGGGAAATTTACCCGTATCTGCAAATTCTTTCGTGATGCATTACAAAAATTTAGGATTTATGTATCAAACTTATGAAATTGCAGAATTTGGAAATTATACTGTTACAGAGTACATAGTAATGAATAGCGAAACAAATAAAATAATTTTACGCATAGATATTGTGAATAAAAGCAAAGACGTCGATTTGGAATACGTTCTGCCAAACCGGTCAACGTTGACTATTGAAAGAAAAAATAAAAAAAGTATACATATAGAATACGATTTATACGGTCAAACCGAAGTACGACAAATTGATTACAATATAACGTTTCCGTTGATTTATTCAAATATTATATCGATTTACAAACACGAAGAAGGATCGGCATATGTAATGAATCTTGACAATATTCCGATTATAGCGTCTTTTGAAGACTTGGCAGACGAACAATTATATCGAGTATTGAAAATAAATAAGACCGATGTAACGTTTTCGTTTAATACTGAATTAAATCAATATGTATGTGATAAAACGTTACAAAAATGAAATAAACCGTTTGTTTGTAAATATTATACAACAACAACTATCACCACCACCACCACTTTTTTTAAATTGTAATTGTAACATCTGTTGAGTAATAGACTATAAATACTGTAAGTAAGTAAGTGTAAGTCACAGTTATACAATCGAACATCCAAGCGTTGTTACAATGGATATTTTCTAAAATATTTACATTAAACTTAATTAAATGTAAATATTTGAGTTTTTATTTTTCGAAAAAAAAAGCAAAAGTTTGTGTTTTATTTATATTTTATTTTGCATTGTCTTGTTTTTATAAATCTACATTGTCAATGAATAATTAACTGAAAATGTACAATTTGATTAGAATGATGATGATGATGTGCATGAAAGACAGCGAATTCAAAAAAATTAAAAGACTACTAAAGTACTAAGTATTTATCGGTGAGTGTTATTTTAAATTCTGAGCAAAACAATGATTTATAATGTACATATTTTTTTGTTTCAGTGTCCAAACATATTCAATTTTTATTAAAGTTTTTGTAAAACACTGTACGAAATCGGGTAAAATGGTTTAATTCAATATTTTTTTAATTCATTTTTTAAACATTTAAACATATAATAACAAATATAACATACAATAAACCATATTCTTCAATATGTTTAATTTAAATTGTAAAAATTTTTAAACAAGTTTTTGATAATTTATTTATATTATATAATAGTATTATTCGACATCCATATCTTTAATACGTTTGTTTACTAATTTTTTTTATTTTGAAAAATTTATATTATATATATTAACGTATTGTAATTTTCTAAAAAAAAAACTATGAATAATAATAATAATAATAACAGTAAAAAATTTTAATATTATCCCCAATTTTGCAAAGATATTATATTATATAGTTTCACTATACGCGTTTACTGTATTAATACATAATCGATACAAAATGGATAGTTTAGTTCTATTTAATTCATGTTTTTTAATATTTTAAACTGGACTGTAATCAATATTATGTAATATGTTTAAAACCTTTTTGAATTTAACATAATATGTTTTGAACGCAACGTATTATAATATCATTAATATTGTTGACTTCAATTATAATATTATGATATATTTAGTATATATGTTTATAAAATTTTTTTACAATCTTTTTTCAAATATAGATCGCATATTTGTATACATATTAAGTTTTTGAAAGTAACTCAAATGAAATCTATTATTAATATACTAACAAGTTTTATTTATTTTATAATATTGTATTTTAATCCCATATCAATACCCAAAAACGTATAGTAGATCTTTTTACTGTTTATATTTTTTTTCTTGTCTTTTGAATATTATCTATTTCTATTAAGGCGCCTGCACACCAAAATTAAAACGTATACAACGCTCCAGAGATGGCGTTGTTCGCTGTATCACCGCCGTCGCGGCAGGCCGTAACCACGCCCATCATCTCTGTGACTAGGTCGGCGTGCCGTAGTGTCCGAGTGTCGGGAGCAGCGCATTATTATTCCACGGATAGTCATACTGTGCGTTTCGTGTCAATGTATCCCCGCCCATATAATTTTATGCACGCAGCGCACTCGCTCCTAGCTTTGCGCTCACAACCTACTAATTAACTAAAGCTCCTCTTAACTTTGATATGTGTACCAATATTTAAAGTACAACAATGTATCTAGTACAGAGCTTGATTTATATTAATAGCCTAATTACTTTTTAAATTACAAATAAAATAGTCAATAGAAATGAATATATTTTAAAAAAATATAACAAAACTCAAACATTTCAATTATAATTTATTGTTCCTACAAACAATTTATAATGGCACATTTATTTTTAATAATAACTAGTTGCATATTCTGCGGTAACAATTTGATATTAAATCAATTTTTGGATTGACAATTTCGGGAAGCATATAATCCATATAAAATGAAAAAAGTTGATTCTCCATTTTTTCTTTCCAAAAATTGTCATCACGAATAATTTTTTCGAAAAATAATCCTGCAAATATTATTTAAACATTTTAATAACTATATAAAATGTATACAGTAAATTTAAAATTGTAAATATATTTATATACATAGAATATTAATGAAAATAGGTACCGTTGGGAGTCCACACTATAAAATAACAATACTGTCTTTGAGTAATGTGTAACTGCCCTTGTACTTGGTAATAGTACTGAAAAGTACGTTTTAATTCTACTTCTCCATTTTTATTAATAATTAAATATTTTATGGTTTTCATTTTAGCAGCTTCTTGAGGGGTAGTATTTTTTATGCTAGGAGGGCATTTTATTTCAATGATACCATCATCTCCGATGATACCATCTGGACTTCCAGCTAAAAAATTAAAACATTGATCGACAAACATTCCACAAGGCGTAATTTTTATTTTTGTAATAGCTTCAAAAGCGTCTTTTGCTACACTCTCATATTGGATACCATACCTATTAAATGAGTAAATTTATTTTAATTACTAAATGTTTATAAATTATTACTATATTCATATTAACTTCATCGCGGCCGTTGTACCCACTAAATCGTCACTGTACAATATATATTTTAATGTGTTGGTCCTGGATGTCTTAGGTCTTAGAGCACATATCCGGCCAAAATTTGAAGCAGTCAACCTAAATTTTCGCTCTTGTTTCCAAATCTCATTTAAGGATTGACCAATGGTTCGTCTTTCTAGAGATATTATTTCTGTCAAATCTAACTGAAGGCTGCTTAACAAAATTTTTTTTTTCCCTTCAACCTCTTCATCTGTCAAATTTAGAACGCTGCAACCAATATCATCAACATCTCCATAATCCTTATCAGGACCTGCAGTCACCGTCTTCTTTTTTTTATTATTGTTGAATTTATTTCTTAAAATACAATTTTTTTAATAGGCTAAAATTAAATTAACTATAATATATTACGTTTTACCTAAATTCAAGTTGTCTTCTTGTTTCACAGATTCTTTTTTTTTTTTTAATTTCTATATATTTTTTAGTAAATCTACCAGGACTGAATTTGGTAGCATTTTTGTGTAGCCTGTGTAAGTAATCAGGACCATAGTTATAAGAAATCACTGCTGTATTACATCGTGTCTTATAAGATCCTACAAATTATAAATTTATTCGTGTATAAATCGATAAAAAAAACTGATAAGATACAATCTCTTGCAAATATTTTATTATGTCAACACAATTTACTGATGAAATATACAATATACATATTAACATATCTTATAAATATAATTATTTATAAGATATTTAATATATACAGTTACCTCGTAGAGAATAATTAACTCTTTTGCCTCCAACGTATTTTGCTATTACACTATTGTAAGCTTCAGCGCAATTATTATTTACACTGTACAGCAAACTGTCACTATGGTGGGCAACTAAATTAATTGCGCCCGACAATTCATCCCAAAGACCACTCAGCCTAAATTCAGGAACTAAATTTGTCTCATTTGGTTTGTAGCCTTTACAAAAATAGCTAACAATTAAAAGAAAAACGAGTCCATTAGTAATGTATTTACTGTTTATTTATTTTGTTTATAGTAGGTAATTAATTTTACCTAGCGCACTTTTCATGATCACCAAAAACATGTCGAGGACTATTCAAAATATCAGCTTTCAGAAACTGAACTTTTTCACTCTGAGAAAGTAATTTATTTGACTTCCAGTATTTCGACGCTTCTGTTATGGCATATCTAAGTGTAAAGTTTGTACTTAATGATATTTTAAATTATCTTTGACACAATATAAGTGTTATAGAGGTATAAACTGCATGTACCTACCTTAATCGTAATATATTGTCTTTTAATTTAATTCGATGATACCCAGGAATTATAGAGCCTGAATTATTTTTTCGTCGAATAGATATATCTCGTAGTCGATTACAGTAGTTACGAAGTATGTGATTAGAACATTCAATTTTTTTTATACGGTGTTCAATCCCATATGGTTTGGCAATTGATAATTTTTTCATAACACTGCTGTCACCGTCACCAATTAATTTGTCATAAATTAACCCATGCATATCCATGCTATGGGAAAAACCATCAACAATAATATCAGCTTCCATTGAAGTCGAAGTTCCTGACCAATTTTTGTAACATTTATGTGGATTAGGTTCTTTTGACAAGAACTCAGCTTTGTTACAAACGGAACATATTTTATTGCGAACTCCTAAATATAACACTTTTCCAGTCTGGTAACCGATAATACATGCCTACGAATGTATAAATATATATATTTATAATACAAAAGTTAACATATTGAAATTATGTTATTATTTAAAAATTAAATGATAAAAAACTCACAACGCCAGATAAAGCATTATAATTTGATTTGTAAGAACGTTTCGACCATGCTCCATCAGCCACCACTGTAATTAACGGTACTCCATCCTTATTTATATCACCTCTTTCGATTGCCATATTAGCCTCTTCTTTACCCGCTATTTCAAGAGATTGCCACATAGTTGTTTCTATATACCCACTTATTAGTTCGTGTTCTTTTTGATAAGTATTATTTGACATACAAGGCATATTTAAAATGGCTGAAAATTGTTCGAGTTGTGCATAGCCTTGACCAGTATTGATAACACTCGAAACAATTGCCGTATTTATTTTTAATGCTGATGATTTTTCTTCTGGTTCTGAACTAATTACTTCCATCTTACAACACATTTTGCATTTGAAAATAAATTTACTAAAATATCCTTTGCGAATTTCTTTTACTAAATCTAAGCAAATGTACAATCAAAAGCTTCATGTCGAATACTTTGAATTGATTTAAAAAGATGGCCGATATCTATGAACCTTCTTCCTTGTATCTCAAAAGAGTTGCTAAAGAATATAAATAATATCCATCAATTGAATGAACTTATTTTGAGGTAATTACCAAAGCAAATAACATTCTTGTAAAGTATTCTGGTATAAGTATTCGAATAAAAGTATTTTATACTTTTCTTAATACTTTTAAATAAAAAAATAATTAATTAATTAAAAATAAAGCTCTGCTGTATAGTAGGTTTGAGTGAACCTTTTCATTGATTAGATCACTGTGATGGATGTATTACATTTGAATTAAATGATAAATCATTGTTTACAAAGAAAAAGATTATGAACGGAGATTTTGTAAAAATTACAACTTAAGACCAACTTTTAGAACAACTTACGAAAAACCTTGTTTTCAATTTTCAATCCTTAGTTATAAAAACTAAACATTTTATACATATTTAACTACAAAACAATTGCAAATGTTCGATATTTTGACGTCCAAATTTTTACTAAAAAGGTCTATAAAAAATTATAATTTGAATACTTTCTTCTGATTTTTTGGTTAAATTATAAACTGTTTACAAAAACCCTTGCATTCATTTTTCAATCCTTAAATATTAAAACTGAACATTTTATGACTTTTTAACAACAAAACCATTTGCAAACGTTCAATCATGAATTTTGGCCAAAATTTAATGTTTAAATGCTTATAAAAAAAAATTGTGCCTATGTATTTTTATTATTTTTAATCTGCTAGTTTATAAACTTGTGAGGAATCTTGTATTATTTTCAAGAAATTTGACCCAACGAAATTTTTCTTATCGATATTTAAAAAAAAAAAATTTGGAAAAACCGAACATTTCTTTTGCTTATAAATAGCTCAAAAAAAGTCAAAATATTTTGAAAATTTGATGATGTATTGATATTGCTTGTATAAAAGTTTAGTGAAAATTTCATGTCTCTGCGGTTATTATTTTATGTGTTATATCAATTAGAAAAATCGCGAAAAAAAATCGTTGCGTAAAATTATCCAGGGTTTCCTTGGTTTTTTGTAGAGATGTAAAATTTACGTCAATTTTTTTTTTGGTTATTTACCGAGAAAAATTTTCTTAAATGTACGTAAACTCTGTAAATTTGGTAAATTTTGATAATTTTTGTATGTCACCGTAGAAACACCTTAAAGAATTCCTCACTTCCTCTTTTTTATGAACTTATAATTAATGTGACGCCTATTTGTATTATTTACTGGATAGTGTAGTGTTCAATGTTCATGGTATAATAAATTTAATATATGACTTTATATAAATTCCTAGTAGTGTTATTATTGACTTCTTTTTATATATTTTAAATTACTTTTTATGAATTTAAATATTAAAAATGTACTAATAAAATAAATTGTAAATTAATCAAATCAGATTCATTAGGTAAACCCGCTGCGTTTAAAAAGTATTGAAATTTTTTTACTTTTGACCCCTCAAAGTACCAACTAGATTCACTTTCCTATCAGAAAAGTTGCTGATTGAGAAAATTGGAGCACTTTTACTGCCTCAAAACGTGATGACAGACACAAAAAAAAAAAAAATAAATAAATAAAAAAACACAGAAATGTTGCTGATCGAGAAAATCGGAGCACTTTTTCTGCCCCCTAAAACGTAATGACAAACACACCAAATAAAATCAATTATCATTTTAAAATCAATACATTCATCATTCCGTTCAGAATCTATAACATTTTGTTACAGGGAGGTTAAAAATAAATCCGAGCCCCTTTAGCCCCTTCATTCTACGCATATGATTCGAATACGAAATAAAAGATTCTTTACAAGACTGGTAAATAATAAGTAAACAGACATTTTAAAATGTCCAAAAATATAAATTATAGTAGTTACATAAAAATCAGCCTACCCATTTTCAGGTTCAACTTCATTAACTACTGTAGATGACATAAATGTATCACTCTCATTTTCAACGTTATCATTCAAACTACAAATTAAAAATTAAATGTTTATTTCTCTTATTCATATAATACCCAGTAAACATATATCACATATAATATACGTTTATATAATGAGTAACTTTGGTGAATACTGAATACATATTATACGTAGCTAATTTTTATATAATAACGGTTTAATAAACGTTAAAATTTGTTAATTTACGTATGTATGGTAGGTATATTATATACGAAAAAAATTCATATCTTACACAAAAAAATTCATATCTTACACGAATTTTGTAGGTACCAAAAATAAACGTTATATAAATGTAAAATATACGTAAAAATGTTTACTGTTTACTTATATAAGAAAGCTTAAAGAAATTTAAATTAGTTTTTCACATTACCTATCTATTATAAGAATAGACGACGAAGCTTCAGGACTGAAACCGTCGGTAACCAAAGTTGGGGGACTCAAAACATTTTCAATGAGTCTAGCCGGTGTAGGAGTACTATATTATTGTATTAAAATAAATAAAGTGGTAGTATTAATTATAAGTTATGAATACCTATATATATTTATGATATGTAGTATAAGTATGAATTATTTATTTTACCTAACTCTTATAACATTATTTGATGAATCTGATGAATCAGTCAAAGTAAAATCTGCAACCAAATTTGAGGGGCTTACAACACAATCGCCAGGTTTGGGGAATCTATTCAAAAAATACACATTTTATTTACATCATACCACATAATATTCATTATAACCACAATAATCTCACCTATATTCCAGTTTGGGTTTTGTCTTTTTCAAACGGCTTTTCATGACATTTTTCAATGCCTTTTTTTTGGATGTCATTCCTCTAGTTTTTGTTGGCTTCATGTTCGTGCTCAAAAGTTACTTATTTAAATAAGCAGAGCGAAAAAAAAAGTACTTATAAACACGTAACGTATTGAACAAAAAAATATCAAACAAGTAACGTACAGTATGGACAGCGACTCACAGATGACACGTAAATACGTAATTATTCGATATCGGATATTTATGAACCGGCAGACCGCAGACATAAAATACGAAAATAATATTATACATATAGTCATTAGTCATTAGTCGCTATGAAATTATATAAATAAACTGCCCCTTCCACCAACACCCGCCACACCAAAGCAATCGACGGCTGATCACGATTCACGATAACACCATGGGTGCTGCGGTGTTACGGAGTGGAGGAGGATTATTGCCTGCCGCTGCACGCCCGAGAGCAGCACCTAACATACAAATTATTACAAAATATGTGTTTTTACTTTTTACTGAAACTTAGTTTCGTATTTCCAATAATATAGCTTACTGAGTGAAATTAGTGGGTATACACCTATTATTTAAATTGTAGTGAAGAAGTTAATTTAGGCCTGTATAGGAGTCGATTTTCGACATTTTATTTTCAATGACCAATATTTAATTCTAAATATTGCAATATTTTACCATTTGCATTTTAATTTTTTGGGCTTATTGATTAAAATATCTAAAAATTGGTTTCTATACAAGCACAGATAAACTTCTGTTCTACAATATTGATTATAGGTATTTTTACACTGAAATCGCTCAATAAGCCATATTATTGGAAATACGAAAATTATTTTTCCTAGCATTTTTTCATGCTATTGATACCCGCAAGTCGTTCTCGATCTAATACATACATTTAATTGTTCTTAGTTGTTTTTCTTTTACATACAACTCGTTTTATTTGCATTATTATGTACTTTGTATTTCAATAAAATCAATATTAGAATATTACAATCTTTAACATTAATTACATGTTTTGTCTTGTTTTGTATATTGAGAATTTTAACACCGAAATTGTTTCGTAGTGATTGCCGCTCGTTAGTAGTAAATTAAATATTTGGTTTTTCTTTTTATCAAAAAGTATATCTTGATACGTTGCGTTTTCATTTTTTTGATAAATAAATTGAATATACTTGTTTTTTTTTTTGATAATATAATAATTATACATCAAAGTTTTACTACTTTAAGATTTTAGTGTATTCAGTTCTTATCCTTAATTAATGAACATTTTCAATACTAACCCGTAATAATAGATAAATATCTTTAGTAATCTGTACCGTCAATTGAATATATTAGTTTTTTTTGATAAAATTATTCTAATAATTATACATTAAAGTTTTTAGAATATTCAGGTTTTAATTTTTACTTAATTAATAAACATTTAAATACTTTTTTTTAATAATTTATATTGAGTAATTCACAAAAATAAATTTCACTCGATATAGTAGTAATGTCAGTAATATCCAGTAAATGTTTTATCATTTTTACAGTCTTATTTTATTTATGGGATTAAAATACAGATGCGATTAATTTACAAATTTTTTCTATGTTTTTATACTTTTATATATATTTTTATTAATTTTTTTTACGTATTAAACATAACTAAAACTATATCAACAATAATTTTTTATCTATGGTGTACGGTGAAATACATCTTTTATTTAAATCGTTGTGAAGTATTCAAACACTTTTTTTAAATGATTTTTTTTTTTCCACAACCCAAATATATTATGGCTGTATAAATATTTTTTTTTGTATTATAATTAAATAATTTTTTTTTTATATTTATATTAATAACATGTTGCATTTTTATTTGATGGTAATACATTTTTATTATTTTATTTTCACGACACAAATATAAACAAGCATGTAACAATTTTTTATCTATGGTGTACGGTGAAATACATCTTTTATTTAAATCGTTGTGAAGTATTCAAACACTTTTTTTAAATGATTTTTTTTTTTCCACAACCCAAATATATTATGGCTGTATAAATATTTTTTTTTGTATTATAATTAAATAATTTTTTTTTTATATTTATATTAATAACATGTTGCATTTTTATTTGATGGTAATACATTTTTATTATTTTATTTTCACGACACAAATATAAACAAGCATGTAAAAATTTTTTATTTCTATTAATAGCATTTTCATTTTTATTTAATGTAATACGTAGAAATAATACTTCATTTTATTTCTTTTTATGTAAAAATTTTGTAATAATGTAACGTAATATTGTAAACAATATTACATATTGTTTAAAAATATATTTTTATATAATAATGTATAATATTTTTTTTATTTCTGAACACAAACCCCAGCGTCCATATATTAATAATAATAATAATATAGTGTAATCAATACAAAACGAAAATTTTTGTCAATTGTATTTTTTTTATAAAAAAAAATGATTAACGCCACACCGACGTGTTCTTCGTTTTTTGACGAGAGCGTTTTCATGGATTGTAATGTTTTTAAAAACTATAATAAACCCATATCGGTATTCAATCGTGCCGACAAATTTATAGTTGGCGATATATTCGGTATAGACGTAATGACTGTTTGTACGCCAAACGAATCTGGATTTAGTTTAAACCCCATTACGCCTTGTGCAAAAATAAACATATATAGTTTGGACGCTTCTCGGTGTAGAACACGAGACACTTATTCTCACAAGTCTATAATGGTCGTAGACAAATGTGCGGAAAACGGCAAAGAAACAGAAATAATAAAATTAGAAAAATTTAATTTTGACATAACTGAAAAAATAGTTTTAACAATTAACGAGAATTTAACAGATTTTGAAATGGCTATAATGTTAAAATATTTTACTATACAATCGGCTTATCTGAAACCTGAATATCATATAAATATCACTAACGAATTATATTTTAGAGTGTCTAAGTTTTTTGCATCAGACAAACGTAATTGGTTTGTGATGGATAAATCTAAACGTTCGATAATAATGCGTAATGATTTTGGTGAACTTATCTTGGATAACCGTATAATAAATGTACCCGAACAAGACTTTTTATATTTTTACGATAAGTCTATAATATAAGTCTGATTGGAATCAATTAAAACACATACGTTTTTATAATATATTTTTTTTTTTATTATTAATAGTGTTTATTGACAATGTTTAATTTTATATCTTTAACATAATATAAAATAATATCATTGTGCAGAACAAAATGCAACGTAATGCGTATAATATAGTCTAAAATTACAAATGACAAACATTACCTGAAAAAAAAAATATAATAAATAATGTAATAATAATAAACGAAACGTTTTTTTTTCTATTCAAATAAATACTAATAATTTTTTACAAACAATTGTTTTCTTTTATTTTACAAATACATTTTATCATTTCATATAGTCACATGAGTTCTAGACTTTTGACAAAAATTTCGTATTCTCTATAAGTACTACACAATAATCGATCTGTACGTTTTCGTAAAATTGATAGTTTAGGCGAAAGTTCATATATACAATCCACTTCACATTTTTCTTCTGCACGTTCACTGGCATCTACAATTATAGTTATCAATTTTGTTCCGTTACCGACCATAAATTTTCTTGCTCCTAAATATTTTGCATCGATTGTGGGTTGTTTCCATTTAATCAACATGGTGTCTTGCGTTAATATAAAACCATCGTAAAGAGACTTATCGTAATCGTCAGGTCTAGGTGAATCGTAAAATTTTTGCACACATATTGGTAAATAAGTAGAATTGTCAAGACTTTGCACGGCACATGCGTCCGTCAACAACGGTCTCAAATGATCTAAAAATTTTACACTCGTAGACGGTTCGATGACGTATAATTTATCAAAAAACGACACACATATCGCTTGTACCAATACAATACACATTGACATTAATTCTACTTGAAAATTGATAGAATCTAATAATTTTAAACCGTTACCGATATATGGTTTTGTATGAACAGCGTCGGCGTCTGGCCACACAAAAGCCATATCGTTTTGAATCATCATTTTTGCTTTTACTCCATTCCACTTGTACGCCCATTTATAAGATTTTATAGGATCAAAGCATGACCATATCTGAACTTTTGGCACAACACATGCAAACAAGTCGTTTAAATTTTGATTGTCCATCGGACATTTTATATATTTAAAAAATTTTAAAAATTCTTTAAGCATTTCATTTTCCAATTTTACTAACATGTCGTATTCTGTATCTACATTGTATTCCGTTTCGCACGCAATGTTATAGAAAATTCCATTTTCATCGATTTCTTTGTTGTACGACAATCGTGTTTTATACTCTGACGTTGTTTCATCGGACGACGATATTGGCGTGAGTATTATTCGATAAATACTTTTTACAATTTTTCCCAAATTTTTCATCGATTTTGGTAACGGTAACAATGTCTCTATGGCTTGAGTTCGTAAAATTGGAAAAAATCTACCGTCAAACAATACAGCTACGTGATCACGAGTTTCGATTTTTTTTGTTTGATACACTCTAGACGCCAACCGTGATCCGTCGTCAAAAATTAATATTACAGTTTCTCGAAAAACATAACTTTTATCGTGTAAAGTTTCACATTGTTTACAAAAAACGTCTGGCATTTCTGCGACACAAACACACTGTGAAACCGTATCACTGTTGTTTATTGGTTCTGCACTGACTGAATCTTGAAACAAAGCGTGTACTTTTTTAAACAAGTCTTTGTGTATGGGTAAACGCAACGTACTCTCGCGTTCGTATTCAGAACGTAATACGCGTCGTTGATTTTGCGTTATTGTTTCGCCGTCCATATTGTGTAATTGTGGCTACGACAACGACTGTAGTGGAAAAAAGTAAATCTACAATATTGTAAACGACCGATGTCGTGAAAAAAAAAATTAATGATTGTCCTATGTCAAATTGTTTACTGTGCATATGCTGTCTCTTGTCGATCTTTTTATACTTAAAACGACAAAAAAAAAAATAAGTAAAAATTTATTCATTTATGGCCGGGCATGATATAATTTTATTGACATTTGGTATGGCGTAGAACATTGCGGCCACTGTTAGCAAACTTGTTGTCATACTACTATAATAGCCTAAGTACAATAATTTAGATTTTGCGGCCATACCTTTTTCGTCACCTTGTGTAATTACTTTATAATAATTGTACAAATAACAACTTATTATTATAACGCTGGTCATTATGCATAATATTAAAATCAAACTCATGGTGAATCTTAAAGGTTTCCATGCTTTTTCACAAGCAGTTGGTATTAATTTAGCACCCAGCTTAGTGTTTCCAAACGAAGTTGATTGCATTTTCAAAACTTTCTATATAATTATCGTCGCAATTAGTGAAATACAATACTTTATATTTTTGTAATAACTCGTAAACGTGTTTGGCCTGTGTTTTTGTAATAAACTCTTTAGAATAATCAACGCTACGATAACTATATATAGGAACTTTCCAAATTGTATAAACGTTTTCCGTTTGTATACCAAACGTTGTGTTTGTCACGTTTTCTGCGTCAAAAACTGGAGGTGTTTGTTCTTCTTCCTACATATAACAACATTAGATTCTATTATTATTACTATATAAAGACATTTTATTTTAAATTATATTCTCACTATGACGTTATAATACACACAATACATATTATTCATTTCTTATATTAAAATAAAAAACGACAACGACTCACATTTTTTTCAAAACGCGTTACAATTTCTAACGCTTGAGTTCCATGTAAAAACACAATATCATATGACCCAGACTGTGGTAACAGAGTAGTATTAGATAAAAAAATACGTTTTGAATTAAATAATTCTTCTTGCGGTTTAAATGAAAAACAAGATCGAGTGTTTACGTTTAAAAGTACGCAATATAAAGTCATAATAATAATAATAATAATAACAACAACGACAAAGCGTAGTGTCGGAATAATTTTTTTTACCAACGACTTGAAATTATTATGTTAAAAGAATTTAATATGACGATGATATTATTATTATTATTATTATAAAAAAAAAATAACTAAAATTCCACCTCCTATTTTTTTTTTTACTATCCCCACCTATAAGTAAAAATACGAGTTGTAAAATCTGAACATTATAAATTTGCTTAAAGACAAAAAATGTCTACGGACATTATGCATTTTTGACAAACGTTCGCATAAAATTTTAAAAATTGTAGTTTAAAATAATTTCTGATATTTTTGAATACGTTTTGAAAAAACGCATTAAATTAAAAAACGTGAATAATAATGTCTGCAAATGTCAACCGATTACCGTTTGAAACAGCAGCCGTACGTCGTCGAAAATTATACGATCAGAACCCTAAGGTGTGTTTTGACCAAATCAAAACAATGATTAATTAATTATTTTATTGTGTTTACATTTTTTTTTTTTCAAACAGTTATACAATTACATATATTGTAAATCACCTGCGTTATTATTTTACGCAACCAGTGCATACGAGCGTAAAAAGTTCAAAGATCAATTTAATGCTACAAATGTTCAAATTGTTTCAAGTCGTGATGCTGAATTATTATCCGGACCAGTGTTCATGGACAATCGGAAAATAGTAATTGTCACATATTCTTGGTACAACGTACCGAATAAAGACATTGTTCAATTGATACGTCTTAATTAATATTATAGTATTATGTACGAAATAAAAAATATATTTATTTCAAATATGTTTTTTGTTTTTTTTTATTAAGTTGCAATAGTTGCACATTTAGGACAATGTTATAAAAAAAATATGATCGACATATTAATATAATTTTTTGTATTCTATGTTGTGATATTTTCTATGAAATAAAAAAATATCAATCCGATATAGATTCTGCAGAACTATTTGAATCCATAAGAGTGTCATAGTGTTCTGTTTTTAAAATTTTTAGAAATTTGCGTTTTAAAAGTTGTAAATAGTTTTTAAAATCTCTAAACGAATGATGATCTGGTAATTGAGTTAAAATAGAATTCAAATGGTGAACATCACTTGTTAAGAAATCTATATTGTTATGATTTTTTATTAAATCATATTCAAAATGTTTTTTAACCTCATTTTTTGATTTTGTTACCATTCTCTCCAGATCTTGAGTAAATACTTCAGGTAACATATGAGACTTTAAATGTCTTGCGATTCGAGCCGCAATGGTGTGTATAAACAAAGCTGTAATGTCATCATATACCCAACTATGAGATATAACATTAAAAATCGATACCAGCCGATTTAGTGACGTGATTTCCTTACTAGTTTCGTTTATATAATCTTTCATTGTTAAATCACATAATTGTTCTTTTTCATTACAGGTCAAAGCGTCATTGTTATACTCGAACGGCCATGTATTGTTTACCGGGGGATATTCTGTTTCGGGAGGAGCAACCGTTTGAAGTTTAACAAAATTTAGAAAATCATCATAGTTGGTGAAACATTTAACCGGTATATCGTTAAAATTAGTTTCTTCGATTATCGCAGGCATTGCGATATTTTTAAAAGATTGCCGTTGTAAATTGCTTTGATTTGTCGATATACTAGATAAACTACTGTTAGTATCGGAATCCGTGTTTGAATAGTCATTATCCCATAATTTTAGTATTTTATTTTTTTCTTCTTGTTCAGCCGTTATTAAAGATTTTTTTTTATTATTTTTTTCGTTATAAACTATGGATCTCATTTTTGGTATATGATTGGCTTGTTCGTTTTCGGAAATATCTAAACAAAGATCAGATCCTACTTTACGTTTACAAGTTTCCACAGCTATATCGTTTACGTTTGATGACTCGGACGGTAAATCTGATACATCTGACATTGGTTGATCGTCATCTGACAATATTGGCAAATTTAAATCTGACGGCTCGGTTGGAATCAAAAGAGCCGTATCCAAAGGACTTTGTTTAAATATGATTTTATTAAGTAAAAATTCGTCTTTTGATTTTTTATCTTTTTTTAAATCTTTATTGTAAGGTTTAGTATCTTTTATAAAAATGCCACTCCTTTTTTTTATATCACTATTTTTCGGTAATATTTCCTGTTGTGGTACAATATTTTGATTAATTTCTATTTTTTCGTTTTCAGACATTGTTGACGGTATGATATTATTAGATTCCGTTTGTATGTTTATGTTATCGTCGATATTTTCATCAGAGTTTAAAAATAAGGAAATTGCGTTTTCAAATCTGTTTTCAGAAATTGGTAACAATGTTGTTTCTGGCATTAACGGTAAATTAGATTCAATATGCTGTCGGTGTGCGATTTGTGCGTTTTCGGTATTTGAATTATTAACAGTTATTATATCATCATCATCATCATCATCATCACTGTCGTTATTAAATTTCCATGTTTTTGCAACGTCTGCGATATTGAAATTTGTATCATTTTCTACTGAAATAGGCCACGATAAAGTTGGTGATAGTTCAATATGTTGCGGTTGTAAACTAGATCCTTGTTGTTGTCTATCAGTATTGTTTTCAATTTGTAAAATTTCCGACTGTTGGCTTTCAATATCCACGTCGGCGTCGTCTTCGTCATTTTCCGAATTGTCAGAATTGTGTAAATAAAATTTCTTAATTTTACGTATATTTTTTTTCTTGAATTTTTTTTGTTTTTCAAACAATTTACCCTGTAGAAACTTTAATTTTCCTATTACCCGGGTGTGAGTCTTTTTCAAAGCTACTCGTGCCTTATATAACGCTTTTAAAGGTTCTTCAAAAACGTTTGAAACGTTCGGATCAGTTTCAATATAGTTTAACAGCATAATTATTATTTGTTTGGTATAAGATTCGTATTCTTGGTGTTGATTCATTAAGTCTTCTATTAATTTTTGTAAAGAAATTTTATTTTCATTTTTACGGCGGCTACCGTGCTGTACTGGTGGTAAAGACATGGAAATGTTATTAAACATGTCCGAATCGAATGTTGACAATTCATGTGCCACAGCGTTTACATCTAATTGGTCCAAATCCATAGATTCGTTTGTGTTATTTATTTTTTCCTGAAGAGCATCGCGTTCGTTTATCAATTTTTCTATAAGCTCGATATGTTGATTAAATTCTGGTCTTTCATAAATTTTTGCAATTTTATCACCTAATTCACTTATGGTTTGCTGTAACTGCGTTATAAATAATTGTAATTGTGATATAGTTTGTGTTGATATCATTTCGTCGTTTGTCATTTTTTCTTTTGTTTGTACCAATTCTATATTTAAATTTTCAATAATCTTTGAATTTTCGGAATTTTGCAACACCGTTACATTTGTATTTTGTAACTCTTTTATTTGTTTTTCTAAATCTTGAATTTTTTCCGAATACATTTGTTTTTGTTCTAAACGATTTTTGTTACAACCATCTAAACTCTGTCGTGTATCGGATAATTGATCTTTTAATTTTTGTATTTCATTTTTTTTCACCTTGAGTTCTTCCGCGAACTTTTCTAAATTCTCTCTGTTACGTTCTTGCATATGCAGCTCAGAATTGTCATATTTTTTTTCATTCTTGTCTAAATCTACAGTTATTGCTCTTATTAAATCATTCTTTTCTGTTTGCTCTCTACTGTGTTTCTCTTTCAAGCCAAGTATTTCCATTTCTAATTGTTTTATTTTATTTTTTAAAGTTTCTACCGCAGCCTTGTCCATCGTTTGGATTTTAATTGTTGACGGTTTTTTTGCTGTAATAATTTTACGATTTGGTTGGCGGTCGTCAATACTTGGTGGTGGTGGTGGTGGTGGTGGTGGTGATGTTTTTTGTATAGAATTTTTTTCGACTATTGTTGGTTTTTTATCTTTCATGTACGTGTCTAATATATGATTTACTACAAGTTTACAAATTTCTTGTATTTGGTGGGAATGTAAATCAGTATTGGGCAAAGGTGGATTATTTTTGTTACCAAATAATTGCGAACAAGTATTATTAGCATAACTGGCAATAGCCGAAAATTTGTCAAGTTTATTTTTAACGTCGTTAAAATCCGTTATTATATGTTTCGTTATTTCTTCGGCAGAAGTTGTCGTGTTGTTAGATTGAAAATTTATATCCGACAATGTATCAGGTTTGACGTTATTCCATTTACGAGTATCGATATTTAAACCGTATACACTATTTAATAATTTATCGTCAGTTTGATATTGGTACATGCCTGCGATTAAAATTTCTAAAGGTATAATATTTTGTCCAGAAACGGATTTCATTACGTCGTTTATAGCGTAAATATTTACATAATTACCGGATATTTTATTTGTTGGTATGTGTCCCCGATTGAATTCTTTCACAAGAGTTACAAGTTCTTTAACGTGGTTATGTAAACGTTGGTCTTTTTCAAAAAGTTTTTCAGTTTCTTTTTTTATACGGTTCATCAATGTTTGTTTTTTGTCAAATTCTAATAATTTAAAATAATTTTCATTGTTTTGTTTAGTTTCTATGTCATGGTGCAATTTTATTAAATCATTTTTTACACGGTCGTACGCTCGAATAGCGTCGTAAATGTCTATTACACAATCGTTATAAATATTTATCCAAAAATCTACTGCTGAAAAAATTTGTTTAGTAATATTTACGGCCACGTCTAGTTTTTCTTGAATTTGTGTGGAAACTTTCTTATGTTGATACGCATCCAAAAAACGGTTTTGAACGGTAATAATGTTTGTTCGAAACTCCGTTACGTGTTTGTTTATATTTTCTATTGAGATTTCTAGGTCTTTAATTAATTGTAAAGTATCTATGAAATTTATTGTGGTTTGGACGTCAAGATCAGGGTTTAAACGTATTTGAATAAAAGAATATGTATTTTCACTACTTTCAGATGTTTGAGGTACAAAATTTGTTGAAAATAATAAACTCATTATTTTGCTAATTAGTAGTACTGTTTACGTAATACTCATTAAAATTTTTTACCTTTATTATTTCAATACTACTATATTCTGAATAAAGCGATATAATTATACGTTTTATTTCTAATAAATCAACGTGTTACAAACATATTGTACATTATATATATATATATATATATATAATTTTTTTTTTTTACTAAACAATAACGAAAAAAATACAACTTTTTACAGATCTTTATTATTAATTTTTATTTGTGTTTTATAAAAAAAAAGTACAATATATTACAATCATATTTTCTAAAAAAAAAAATAAAATTTAAACAAAATAAAAACGTTACTATTACGTTACTATATACGTTACTATATACGTTTAACAAAAAAAAAAAAATACAAACATAAAAATATTATAAATTATGTATATTCATTAAATAATTATCAATAATATTATCCGGTCTTAATATCGAAAGAGGTATGTCTTGTGCGCGAAAAGATTTCAATTTATCGTTTAACGTTCGCACTCGGTCTATTCTTGAAAAATCTACTAACCAATTGTGTACATGTATAAATTCTTCACGAACATTTATTAAATTATATACAATTCCACCGACAGTTTTATTGTAATAATTTAGAATTATTTTATGGTTAAGAACCCACATAAAAGCTCGCATAAAGGGGACGACGTTTACGGGAAATTTTCTATAAAATTGTTCGTCAGCTAATATATAAACGTTTACTGCCATTTTTGGAGATTTGAATAGATTTTTTATTCTTTGTAATATAAATTTTACATTACGTACCGTACAATTACACAATTTTAACAATATTTCTGCAAATTTTTGAATTATTTCATTAATCAATAAAAATCCAACGGCTCGAAGTTGTAACGAATTTGCAGTAAAATTTTCTGGGATTATGGATATTGGTTCAAACGAAAATAAATCGGTATTATAACTTCTAATTGTCGAAGGTATTATGAGATGTTTTTTTAAAGAAAAGTTACGAACAGGGGATACGTTTATTTTATACTCTAAACTTGCTCTATCTGCGTCATACGTTTCGTAACTTGTTATATCGCCTCGACATTGTGGACAAGTGCTTAAAACCGTCGTACTAAGAGATATTATATTGTCTAAACATTCTTTGCATATGATGTGTTGACAATGATTGATTTTAGAAAACTTTTTTACAATATTTGAATCCATGCATACAGGACAAAAATTTGCATTCAAAAACCATACACTGCTGGTTACATGATTTTCAACTTTTGAAATATCAAAATTTGTTATAAATTTTTGAAAATTCTTAAATCTTAACAAATTTGGATTTTCTTCAAAAAATAGTGTTTGATCGTTGACCGTCCAATTCTCTATTACCTTTTTTTTAGACACCGAACGATTTTCATTTGAATTGTTTTTCTTATGATTATCGAGTTTTATTAAAAAATTTTTCAAAATATTTAATCTTGTTGAATGTTTAAATCGGTCGGAAGAAAATTCTTTTTTTTCTTTAGCCATAGGATACGGTTTAGTTGAATACGGTTTTACTAAAAAGCTTTGACGAGTACGTTTTAATTTATTATTTACCATAATTTTCGAAACACCAGCCAAAATACCGTTATTGTTTACGACCGTTGGAATAACAGCAATTGTTGTTGTTGTTGTTGTTGTAGTAGTAGTAGTATTTGCAATCGTTGTAGGTTCGATTGATGAATCATTTGTAGTTGTATTGTTTAAATTCATTTTTAAAAATAATACTTATCGTTGTTTTTAAAATGTAAATTAATATCAACTATTTGTAATTTTAAATGTACCGCGTTTAAAAACGCAACTTATAAGGTTTGAGAGACTTTATTTTCTTTGACAATAATATTTATAAAGTCTCTTCAGCTGTTTATATACAAAAAAAAAAAAGAAACTTGTGTTACGTACGCACATACCCACACTCGTATATATATATATGTGTGTATACTGATGCCCCTCCCCTCGCACAATAACAAAAAAAGATTAAAGTACTGGTAGGGTTTTAGTAATATAAAATTATAATAATAATTGTAAACTCTTTAATTGATTGTTTTTCCACAACAATGAAAAAATATACGAGTGTATTAATACTATTATCGATAATAATTTCTTGTATAGTCGTTATATCATATTCGTTGATATTATATCATGATTGTATTGTTTCTACGCCACAAAGATTGGCACGTAATACGTATAATTCTAAACATAAAATGGCGTTAAAAAATATAATGTATTCCGAACCGTTTAACGTGAACGTTTCTGCTAAAATTCCGCTATATTCGCATAATGGTCTTCCAAAAGATATTAATTATTATAAAAATATCGATATGCCGATTCAAAAAAAATACACAATGACTGTGTACGATACATGTCACGATTTAATATCTTTAGAACGACTACGACGACAAAAACAACAAGAAAAAAAAAATCATCAGTCTGTCATAGATTTTTCGACGAAAACTTTGAATATAGACGATTTTGATACTTTGACAAATTACAATTGGTTAAATAATTTTATCATAGACACGTGCATAGATATATTTATTAACGTTTCAAGTTTACAAAATACGTCATCGGAAATAGAAAAGTTTTCATTTGCAACATTGTCGTGCGGATTGATTTCAGCGTTTTTATCCGCAAAACAAACACCAGATCCTTGGATAAACAGCGAAAAGTTTATAATACACGAAGACACTGTCCTCATTGTTCCAATAAATATCGACCGAATTCATTGGATTATAGCTTTTTTAAATTACAAACAGTTAACTTGCACGATTATAGACCCTAAAAATCCATACGCTAAAAATCGAAAATTTTTCAACAGTATTATGAGCATGATAGCGCATACTTGTATGTTTATTAATCGTGTCCACACTTTGGAAACGTCTACATTGCTCAAGAACAATAACTTTCCGGAATTGTACTTGGAACCTATGAATAGTGCGTTAAAAATTCCAATACAAACAGATAATTATAATTGTGGAGTTTATGTTTTATATTATGTACAAATGATGATTGTTCGTTTGAAACAAATAGAATCGGATTCAAAAATAGTTACGATTAACGACGAATTTAATCCTTCGGAATACAGGATTTTTTTAAAACAATTAACTATTAAAAATTCAAACGCGTTGTTATATATGTGTTTATATTGTAGTAATTTATATGATAATCACGTAAAAACCGAATGGTTACATTGTTATCGGTGTTGTCGTTGGGTAGGACTATCATGCATACCTAATGATTTAAATATGAATAAATGTTTAAAAGAAAAACGATTTACTTGTAAATTGTGCGCATTTGAATAACGTTAACTTTTAACACCGGCAATTCCGGTATTGTATTTTTTTTTAATATTAAAATGTCGTCATTTATCATGTTTTGATAAAATACATAATATAATATCTGTCGTATTCATAATTTAATTAAATATTGTTTATTTTTTTTTTGTTTTTGTAAAATATTTTATTAAAATAAAAAAATGATTTTTATTAAATGTTGAACAAAAATGTTTAACTATTTAGTATAAAATTTAAAAATATATAATGTTATAATACGTATATACAATTTATTTAATAAAAAAATTTTATATTTTACAATATTGAGTTGTAATGATGTGTTGATTATGCTTTTGGTATCTCTGATGATTTTTTCTCTTCTTTTTCTTCTTCTTTCTTTTCGGGTACATTATTCAATACGTATATTGCTGATTTTACTCTCATCATTATCCAAATGATTAAAACAAAAACCACAATTATACCTACGACTATACCTAAAACATAAGGTATTCTTATACAAGGTTCGTCGGTTAACAAAAGTTGACCACCGGGCGTTACAGAATTTGCCATATTTTTTTTATCACGTTTATTTGACAAATTTAAATAATTAGCTTATCAGAAAAAACGTACAATTTTTTTTTTACGATACTATATTACTATATTGCTTCAAAATCAATTTTTTTTTAATTTTCATCATTGTATTTGTGTGTGTGTGTGTGTGTGTGTGTTACAAACGTATATATATATATAAACAATGTTTTATAGAGTTTTTTCTATAGCCGAATAATATTTGTTCAATTCCTCAAAAGCTCTTGGATTTTCATTCGTGGGTTGTGTTTCTGTCGCAGCTTTTCTCTCGGCGTTACTCAAACAAAACATTGTCTCGGCAAAACAACGACCGACTATCACTTGATCGTCCAACATATAAACCGAAAACATCGGTATAACTGCAAACATAAATTCTGCGGCAAATTCTGTATTTTGTGTCGTACGTACGTCTGTGAGTTTTGCATACGTTTGAAGTTGTTTGGCCGAAGTGTTTATGTGTTTAGCTGTGTGTCCGCAACATTTTGAAATAAATTCTAAAATTTTATCCGCACTGTCGACTACGTTATAAACATAATTTACAACCGACCGTTTGTTTAGTCGACATAGTACGGGTATTGAAAACCGTATTTCTGCTCCTTTTACGTCACGTTTATGCGGTTTAGAATATATTTTTATGTTTGCCATTTTTGCCACAGCTTCGGATATCGAAAAATCCAACGGTAAAATAAATTTTGATATTTCGCCAATGTTGAACAATATTCGTTTTTGTATATAATATGTTGTCGACAACATCGGATGTTCGGGATCTAACACTGAAACATTTCTTTTACCCGAATTATTGGTATCGTTATTATTTGACGACAATTGTGGTTGCTGTTCATCGACAGTTGTTTCTGTCGACAGTTTACCGTTTTTTCTCATTCGTCCGAATTTTGACAAATTATTAGAATTTCGTATAATAAAATTGCTTACGGCCGAACTATCGGTTCCGAAATTTTTTTTCAAATATTCAAAACTATTGTTAGCAATACCCATTATCACAAATAACATGTACGATTCCATACTTGGATATTTTTCAAATAAATCATTATATTTCTCGCGATACATTGTCAAAAACATTGTACTACTTATGTCTGGATTTTCTATTATAGAATCATAGTACGAATAAAATTCATCTAAACTCTCAGAGTCCATTAAATTCATATTTTTAAAAATACTCAAATCGTTGTAATATTCTGTGGTAAACATGTCTTTAACGGCCGACACATTTATCGATGTAATACCTTCAACCGATAATGCCGTTCCGGAATCGTCTTTGGTTTTTTCCATTGAACCAATGTCATTGAGTTCGTCACCTTGCTGGTAACCCACCGAAGCCAAAATCCGTTTTCCTTTACTTGTCATAGAATCATAATGTGGCGGTATGATAGGTGGACTGACAAACATGTTGTCCGTAACACATTGTTGTTGTAAATTTTGAACATTTGATATTTGTCGATGTTGTTGTTGCTGCTGTTGCTGCTGCGAGTGTTGTCCTACGGGTATGGGCGGTAATACATTTTGGTGCTGTAATTGTTGGTTTAAAATATGATGTTGTTGTAAATGTTGTTGAGATTGCAATTGTGATGCCGACGGTATATTGTCGTATACCTGCTGTTGGTTGTTGTTGTTGTTGTTGTTGTTGTTATTATGATAGTTTTGCATTATTTTGGTTTGTAATATAAAAACAACTATTTTTAATTATAAATAATTATATTTTTCTTTTACAAATTTATTAAGTAGATTTGCACAGATCGGCCGTTCAGCGTTAACTGAATTATTAACACTATATTCAGTTTGTTTATATAGTTGACCGTTAAAGATTTTGAAATTGAGTAAAAAAAAATGTTCAGTTTGTTAATATTTATATATTATATAGTTGAAAATTAAAGATTTCGGAATTAAAAATGAAAATTAAAGAAAATCACGGAGACGACGACGACGATTTAGATATTTCTACGTGTGAAACAGTTTTGCATACACTTTCTGTAGAATTAGACGGTTACGACGGTCTTCGAGAATGTGTGTATAATTTTACAAAATGTATTGACATTCTACGGATTACTTTTGTTTGTGTTTCTTATGTACTTAAATACACTTCAACTCAGTGTATTTAAACAAAACACTTTGTATTCTACATTGTAATACATTTTGCATTATGCTACTCTTTTTCATTTTTTTACACCACCACATTACTTTTGTTGACATTATGTGTGAGCATCAATTAAATAAGACTCTGTTGTTGACACTTCTGAGAACATCAACAATACACCAATGTATGCGCTACAAACATGTACCTACACAAGGATTAATCAATTTCAATTTTGTAAAATAAATCAGAAAACCGTGTTACTTTGTTACAGAACAATGCGAGAAGTGTGGGCTGGAGAAAACGCTCCCGGCAGAGATACTCAGTTGCTTCCAAGGAGAGTGAGAATGCATTTTGTCGCCGACGGAAATGTGGACAGTAGTATTGTAGGGTCCGCCACTTTAAGTGCGAGGAAACAAGCCCGAATCATTTTTCTACATGCTGCAATAACGGTCTGATGGCCGTTTCAGGACCGCGTGTGTTGACACCTGCACCGCATTTACTACAGAGGTTGTTGGTTGAAGATTCGGTAGAAGGTAGACACTACCGAAATAACATCCGCCGGTATAACAACACTTTGGCATTTGCTGCTTTCTCCACCGACCTCAAACACACGGCGCTTGCCAGGTCGGGGACCGAATGTGTTCACTGTTCATGGGCAGGGATATTGGACAATAAGTAATGACTTGATCGGGAACGATCCTATCCAACGCAGATTCTGCCAGCTGTATTTCGTCGAATCCGGCGAGGCAAACCGGATTCGTAGGGACCAGCAGCAATTACTGCCTGCCGCACACCGTCTATTGCCAAGTGTACTCGAAGACTTAGACGGGCTGTTACGGGACATCAATCCATTCGCACAGGCTTTTGAGTAGGTAATATATTTAATTAATTTTACTGAACAATTCACATTTGCATTACACTACACTATAGACAAATCATGTTCACATTGACATTTAGTTTCTCAAAATCGGCTAGCAAGTACGCATGTCATTATTCCAATTACCAATTGTTATAATTAATTACACTATTTGATTAACCTTATCACAGTGTAGATTTACCTGCCTACTTAAACTAGGTATACATTTTGGTTGTGTATTTTTTACTTTGTTTGCATTCATACATTTTCAATTAGTTACAAATACTTACTTTAATAAGTAACTAGAAAAAGATAAATTCTTATTCGCAATCACAACACATTATTTCCTAAATATATTAACAATGTTCAGTCACAAATTAAAAGTTAATTTTATTTTGTTCATTTTCAGTTACGGATACAGATTAATTTCTCTTAAAAGTATTGATATACTTGGTAGGTAACCGGAAAATTCTTTACATACACTGCTTTTTAATATATACTATGCTACATAAGTTTCTGATTGATGTCAAGTGCTGGTTCTCTATCCCAATAATTGTTGGTCAGCAATTACATATACTAGCGTCATTACGCTTCAGTAGTATCATTTGGGGAGTTCAGACCGCTGATCCCCGCACCCTCCGCACCCTCCGCACCCTCCGCACCCTCCGCACCCTCCGCACCCTCCGCGAGACAGCAGTAACGAAATTGAAATAAGTTATACATTATGTAAAGTGTAGTGTCTATGGTAAGTATGTAGTATAAAGTAAGTGTAACATGAGCGAGTAAGTTAATTGTAAGTTAGTGATTAGTAAAAAATTAGTTGTGACAATGCAAATAGTGTACCTAGTGTATAACACCAACGTTTTGTCATACATTGAAGCGAGTAGTATCATTTGGGGAGTTCAGACCGCTGATCCCCGCACCCTCCGCACCCTCCGCACCATCAGTTAATTAGTGATAATGATTATCCGTAACGTGTGCGGTGTATAAATCTCCTTATCAGTAATTAACTCCTACTATCAGCATCTGATGCAACTACCGTAACCTTATCAGTAATTAACTCCTCATTAGTGATAACGATTAT